>NC_136898.1:8977570-9219452 GCF_949152265.1 Phoxinus phoxinus
GAATCCCTTCACCAAAAAGTTGAGGAGCTGCAAAGGGAAATGGCACTATTGCATTCCACTTTGAAGGTTAGAACAATTCAGCTGTACTGATCAAAAGGATTTTCTGTATTTTCCAGTGAATCCAGTGCTTGTAATGTGCATTAAAAAATATTTATTTTTAGCTCTCTCGAGAAGCCAAGAGTGCAGGCGGTCCGTGTGAAATGCATGATGGTGTTCAGCACTCTACACCTCTGCCTCTCTCCCTTCTTCCACCTCCTCCTCCTCCACCACCACCTCCTCCTCCTATCCTAGTGACATTTGCTGCCCCGAAAGTGTCCTTAATTCCCAAAAAAACTGCACAAACTAGCTCTCTAAAGGTAATGGTTCATTACTGTTTTGTCATATCTAATTCAATTCACTTCGTTTGCTGAGGAAACAAGCCATGGAGGTTGCCACCATTTTCAAATTTCAAATCCCCCCCACCCAAACTAATAGGAGAAGCAAATTGGCCCTGTTACTGTGACTGTTCGAGATCTTCAAGCAGTACAACTAAAAAAAAGTGACTGTCGGCCAAAAAACTCAGGTGGGTGCAAGATTGTGTCCTCAATTTTCCATAGTATCCTGCATTTGAGTATATATATCTGACGGTATATTCTTTTAAAGATGTCTCCAGAGAGAAGATCACCACTGATCACACTTGCAGACTTGCAGAAAGTCCGTTTACGGCGCTCTAATTCTGACCTCCCCTTGAAGTTAAGGTCAAGGCTTGGCAGGTGATTTTCTGCATAAATGTTTATTTTGCTGTAAATCGATACATTTGTTTTTGCTTCATAATTTTTTGTTGTTTTCTGTAGGACACCAACCAAAAATCCCATGAGTCTTCGGGTACCACTTCGAAAAGTCAACTTGATCAGGCAAGATCACCTTTACTTTATAACCCTGGTTTCACAGACAAGGCTTAAGCCTAGCCTAGTCCCAGACTAAGGCCTCGCACCATTTTCTCACGGCCCTCGGCCCTCGTCCTGCTCGCCACAACTTGAAAACTTTGCACACTCTTCATATCGCAGTCCTGCAAAGATGACAGAAAATTGACTCCCATGTGCTGTCCTGTGGCAATACATAAGAGCGGTTGTGTTTTAGACCAAACATATAATGGTGAGTGAGTGCGACATGGACTATCACTGAATGGTATATTTTGCCAAATATTATAGATATTTTGCCAAATAAAATGATCCTGTCAGAAGAATTGCGTGAACTTTATTATTACACAGAAACGTCAGGAAGCGCCTGAAAACGCTAGTGTGGACTGAGTGTTTTTAAACGGAAATGCCGTTTTCAAATGTATCCGGATTAATGTAGACGTAGCCTAAAATGCATGTTTGAGCTGTTTTAACTAAAAGCAATTTTTCTAAGGAATGTTTATAAAAGCTACTTAAATGTCCTAATTGAACTAAAGCCTTGTCTGTGAAACCAGGCTATATTGTTTGAATTAGAGCAAAGAAATGCCTAAAACTGAAGAAAATCACATATAGCTTAATGCTTGTCACATGGTATATTCTCAGGAGTCCTGGTGGCACACCGCTGTGTAACAAAGAGAATGATGTGACTGATTCAAGCCTGGATCCAAAGATGACCAGAGGGTTAGGAAACCAGCACCTGGTATGTAATGGCTAAATCATAAAATTAATCATAATATCAGTATTTAATTTTACTATTATTCTTTTAAGTGAATGAGTCTCTTGATAAAATTAAACCAGAAGATAATTTTACTTGCACTATAAACAATTAATTAATGACCTGAAAAATCTTATTTTATTCTGTGTATAATTTTACAGCGTGCTTTAACAAAAGGACTATCACCAATCAAGCCTTTCTAAAGAAATGGACCATTTTAGTGTTATTGCACATTGTGTTTTGCATGGCCTTTTTGTAACTGTTTTGTGTGTGCTTTTTTACATGTTTACTGTAACAGTGCTAATAGCTTCTACCGGTTTTCATACTGTCATGGTACTATAATAACTCTTTTTAGTGACAGGACAGTATTTTATGTTACTCGCTACTGTGTTATTTTATATACTTGTATGTGAAATGCTCCTTGATCCTTTTATACCATAACACCCTTTTTAAGACATACTCGCAAGCATAAAGAACAGCAAATGCACACTTTATGGTAATTTAATGTACATCAATATGAGCACGTTTTTAGATATTATTCATTATATAATTAGTAGAACTACGTAATTATATATGCAGCTCAATGTCACTGTTACTGAATATGATTTGTGGAATGTGTGAACTGACTCAGCTGTAAAATATAGTACTACATACTGTGAAATGTGTACAGAGGTGAGAAGTCCATAAATTGATCCATAAATTCAATATGCCATTGTCTTACGTGTGTGGTAAAACTTGAAGCACAACTCTGGATGGATGTCTTATTTCTATGTTTTACTGTTTGTTTACAGGTGGTCTTTGAGTGTTACAACCAAAGTGATGTTTCCATGTCTTAATGTTTTATATTTTAAGGGTCTTTTGCAATATTTTTCTCAAGCCACTTTTATTTGTATGTAAAAAAATATTGCAATGAATACAAAACGTTTAATAAATACTGGACCTACACACATTTTGTATGTTTTTGATTAACAAGCAAGCAAGTGCATTTAGATAAAGGGTTATGAAATATAGTTTTTTAGTATCATTTTTATACTATTACATCATTTGCCAATGCTGAATTTACTTTTATATTTTATAATGCATTTTTCATTTTAGTTTAGGTTTTAGTCATTTTGTTATGTGCTTGTCGTTTATTTTTTATATTTTTCATATATGTGTGTGTTTTTTATATTTCTATTCAGCATTTAGTTTGATTTCAGTTTGTCAATCCTAGTATTAAAGTTATATCAGATAGTAAGTTTTATTTCATTACCGAAAATTATTGAATATTTTTAGGTTTAGCTAACATAAATACTATTTGTAAAATTATAAGACATAAACCACTATTTACGCTCTGCTTTTTTTTTTTTTTTTTTTTGTACGGACATTAACGTGCTGGTTCATGTATCCACCCGGACTCTATTTTGCGCTCAGTTCAACACAAGTCCCGCCCACTTGTTTCTGTCCGACTTCCGAAGAAAATGGCGATGCCCATGAATATTGGAGCGTTGCTACAGTCAGAAATAATAGAAGACGCCAGCGACAAAGATGAGGGCGTTTGCGTATTGGGCATATTTGGGAAAAGCGCAATGCAACCCGGGTCAGTCAAAGATTCTCTCATAAACACTTTAGCAGATAAACACATCTTCTCTCTCTTTGGGAGCGACGACACTGACAGTCCGGGCGGAGGAACATCGATGCAGGCGTATTATAATCAGGAGAACCGCGTGCTATATCTCGTATTAACATCTGTTTTAGACAACCGCCAGCTTATTCGCGCGTGCGAGTCGCTGACGGCGGGTTTGGGTCATGCAGAAGCGCATGAGTTTTGGAAAACGGCAGAGAAGGATCACTGTTTGCAGCTTCTGTATCTCTTCTCGCTATGCCATGTTCTTCTGCTGGTTCATCCCACAAGTTCGTTCGACGTCACTTACGATAAGATGTTTCGCGCTTTGGACGCGCTGCGTCAGAAAGCGCTTCCCCTGCTGCGTGCTGCGATTAAAGATTCGCCCATATCAAAGGAATGGAAGTTAAACTGCCGGCCGTGCCCTCCACGTCTGCTATTCGTGTTCCAAATGAACGGAGCTCTCAGAGTGAGCTCTTCTGGCGTGGGTGGGAATGGGACTGATGGCTCTGGAGGAGATAAACCCAAAAAACACTCCCCTAGAAGGCGGCTACAGCATGCTCTTGAAGATCAGATATACAGGATATTCAGGAAAAGTCGTGTACTGACCAACCAGAGTAGTAATTGTCTTTTTACAGTTCCTGCCAACCAGGCTTTTGTGTATGTAGTGCCAGGACCAGACGAGGACCCTATCAGCTCTCTCCTGGGGCACCTGCGGTCCAACTGTGTCCTGCGAGAGAACGAAGGTGGTCCGCCTGTGCCCGGGCAAAGGCGATACCAACAGATGAGACACTCTAACAGACAGCCCTCTTTCAATGTGGAAAGCAGTCTTTCCTCAGGAGGGCAGTTAGTGGACTGCACTTTAAAAGAGTTCTTGTTTCAGCATGTTGAACTCGTATTGACCAAGAAAGGTTTCGATGACAGTGTAGGTCGCAATCCGCAGCCATCACACTTTGAGCTGCCCACTTATTCCAAATGGGTGCATGTTGCGAACAGACTTTATCAGGTCATGATAGAGAGCAGTGAGGATGACGCAGCTGAGATCTCCCTCAAGGTGCAGGGTCAGCTGAAAGTGCTTGAGGGGTTCCTTGACGCAGATGCAAAGTTTTCGGAAAACAGGTGTCAGAAAGCATTGCCCCTGGCTCACAGTGCGTACCAGTCAAACCTTCCTCATAATTACACCACCACAGTGCACAAGAATCAACTGGCACATGCACTGCGAGTGTACAGCCAGCATGCAAGGGGAGTCGCCTTTCAAAGATACGCCTTACAGCTCCATGAGGATTGCTACAAGTTCTGGAGTAACGGGCATCAGCTCTGTGAGGAGCGCAGCCTTACGGATCAGCACTGTGTACACAAGTTTCATCTCCTGCCAAAGCCAGGTGAAGATGCACATATAATAGATTACAGTTGCACCTGTGTGTGCATTTGGTACATGATGCAACTTATCCAAATTGGCTTAAATTACATTCAAGCTATATGTTTTTGTTGATGTGTTCCATGGGAATCAAATCATTACCTTGCTGTTGCTGCTTGCACCATGCTCTTTCTGGTTTAGATTATTCTTACTTTACTTCACAAATCTGCATTATATTTACCTTGGTTAAAAATAAATAAATAAACTTGAAACAAATGTTGACAACTTGATTCCCAACACGTTGATGCTCATTTCATACTGTTAGTTTGATGTTATTGATATTACATTTGTATTAAAAGTGTTCTCAATTAAACTTTGTTTCTGTGGCTAGAGCATGCCAAGGTTGTGGGTTTGATGATTCCCAAGGAATGCAAGAACCGATGTGTAATATCTTCAATGCAATATAAGCTGCTTTGGATAAAAGCCTCTGATAAATGTAATTATCTGAGGAATGCTGTGTCAGTTACCACAGAAAATAATTTCGACTCTTGGCACAGTTTTTTAAAACTAACAGAAAATGCTTTGACAGACAAAAATCCAATTTCTAGTTTAAGTCGTTAGAGCAATATGGGATGTGACAAGTGCTTAACTGTCAATATAACTGTGAGGTTCAGGTTACTAAACTGTTTTCTGTGTTAATCAACAGCATATCATGGAATATACATCTCTAAACCTCTATTTTGTTCATATTGCAGGTGAGAAGCCAGAAATGGACCACAACCCACCTATTCTATACCACAATAGTAGGGGTCGATCTACAAGTTCCTGTAACTGTGGTAAGAAGCAGTCTCCAAGAGAAGATCCATTTGACATCCAGGCTGCCAACTACGACTTCTATCAAGTCAGTAACTACAAATTTTTTCTACCATAAATAATCATTACATATGCTTTAAATCTGTTCTTCGTCTCTCTGTCATTCGTTTTCAGATGCTTGAGGAGAAATGTTGTGGAAAGTTGGAGAGGATAAATTTCCCGGTTTTCCAAGCCAGCACACCCGACCCTGCTCCTGTCAGTGAAGAGGTGCCCAGACCTGTAGAAGTACCTCCAGTGGCTGAAGCTGATCGTCTAAAGGAGAAAGAGACTAGCACTCACACACCTGGTGATAGCACAGGTCTAAGTCTCGCTCTTAGCTTGGGCCAGTCAATGGACAGCCTTGGAACATATGGTGATGGAGCAGAAGGACAAGAGAAGAGGCCAAGCTTGGTGGACAGACAGCCCTCAACTGTGGAGTATCTTCCTGGCATGCTTCATTCTGGATGCCCAAAAGGACTGTTGCCCAAGTTCTCGAGTTGGTCTCTTGTTAAAATCGGTCCAGCTAAGGCCTACAACAGTCTCACTGGTTTAGAGCAACCTGGATTCCTCCCAGGCTCCGCTTTCCTCTTGCCCTGGGATGTTGTCATTCGAAGCCGATCAGAGGAAGATGTGGGATCGCTTGAGCCTCTAGACGGAGGCCCAGCCTCCTGGCCAGCACCAAATAAAGCATCCGCTGGAAAGCGAGGCAGCGCCGGAGGAATTGGACGAGGGCGCAGACGGGATGATGTAGCTCGTGCTTTTGTTGGTTTCGAGTATGAGGACAGCAGAGGGCGCCGCTTCCTTAGTTCTGGCCCTGATAAAGTTGTCAAAGTGCTTGGGCAAGGTGGACCAAAGGAACCTGCAACCAGATGCTTAAATTCTGACATGCCTTTATACATTCCTTCTCCAGCTCAAGGACGAGGGATCAAGCCACACTACGCTCAGCTGGCTCGTCTTTTTGTCGTCATTCCTGATGCTCCTCTTGAGATTGTCCTAAACCCACAGGTACAATATGTTAATAAGCCAATGAATTAAATCTCAAATTATTAATGAAGAATACCACCCGTATTATCCACATTTTCTCCATTAAAGTATATTATTCTGTACTTCTCTTCTCTCCTAGGTCCAGCCAGGTCCTCCTCCCTGTCCTATCTTCCATCCGGAGCAACCTGAGGTGGTGCTGCCACCTGATGGACTCTGGGTGCTACGCTTCCCTTATGCCTACGTGACAGATCGTGGACCATGCTACCCTCCGAAGGAGAACCAGCCGCTGGCAAACTTCAGGGTGCTGAGAGGTGTTCTGCGTGCCAACACTACTAGTTCAACTCCACAGTAACAAAAAACACAGATTCTGCACTTAAACGCACCATTGAGACATCCATAGGACGAGGACACCGAAGATTTTCTCTTGATATTACGCATTTTGTTTTCACCATGCTTCTTTGCTTTTTCTTGTGGCAGTTCTTTCTTTCTTTTTTAACACAATTGTACAAACAATCGTGGCTGTAAATACAAGCAAACAAATTAAGGAATGTTGTTTACAGTAAATAAAAAAATGCAGTGAGAAAAAAACTGAAGGTGAACAATGTCATTACAAAACTACAATATGATTTTTTTAAACTGAAATTACTAAAGTTTTAAATGTGTATTTTAAAAAAGTGTTCACTAGATTTTCTGCAATTATTGCTTTTTCTGCAACTTTTTGAGGTTTATGCTATAAATAATTCTTTACCTGAGTAAAATAAGATTTCAAAAAAAGCTTAAACACTTGTTCCTAAGTAAGGATATTGCAATATGAATCTATTTTGTTGCAAAAGCGTCAATTTTTAATAAATTAGAGCGTGAAAACACGACACAGAGAGGCGCTATTTAGTTATGATCTGCCAACTGACTAGTACATCTTTGACATTCTCACGTGAGAGTAATATACAGACTGACAATTGGAATATCTTAAAAAATACTTTATATTCTGAGTTTAACGTTTGTCAAGACTTACTTTCGCTTTTAGTTATTTATTATTTATCATGTTTGTCACTGACACATCACAAAGATAAGGAATGTTTTGGTTTTTCGCCCGTATATTCTCTGCGCTCGTTCATTGGTCCGTCCACTTTTTAGGTTGGCCAATCAGAGTATTGTTGCTAGGCCGCTTTGTGTAATTTATTGGCTGGCCTGGCTGTCAATCAAACTAGGAGCTTGTAATGCGAGGCCCGATGAGCAACGGTGCTGTATTTACAGAGTGCTGCTGCTACCGAGGTGCGTGGCTGATGAAGATACCTGCAAACTTTGTGTTATGAAGAATGATCGCCTGTTTTGCATGAAGGTGCCGTTTTAAAGAGGGAGAGAGTTCGACCTGCGCGTCTTTTCCATTCAAAGGTAATATCTGTACAATCATAATGCTTTTAGTGGCTCCTTTATATGAAGTTAGACTTTTAAAAATGGAATGTGCGTTATTTGTTATCGTGCAGTATGACAGCTCACTACAATTTAACCTTTTCAATTCTGTGAACTTATTGATTCGGTTTGGAGTAAAACTTGTAGTGACAATAATAACTTCTGGATTTAAGACATAATATATATAACTGTTATATACAGTACATCAATGCATCATTGCATAGTTAAAATGTCAATAATTATACCTAACATCTGTGTTCCAAAAGTGTGCATTGTATCTAGACTATTACATAATTAGTATGGCACTAATGCCAGACTACCAACAAAAGTATCAGGAGAAATATCTGTTTATGCATGTGTCATTCACCATCAACACGGCTTTTATGAATTTAACAATGCTTATTTAAAATAAGTACATTTATGTTTCACTTAATTTTAATTTTGCAATATATGCGGTTTGCATATAAAAAAGCATGAAAATGGTCTTATAAAATAGTAAGTGTTCATGCTACACATTGCATATTAAGATCATTGCACACAAGATCATTGATCATGTTTATCAATGTATTGTGTACTTAAATACACTCATGATCTTACCTACCATTTTTTTATACATATACACTTGTTCTTAGATGGCTAGATAACTTAAATTCAATTGTGGCTTTTTAATATTTTGCATACTGATATTGTACTGTTTTGTTACCACAACATAAGTAAGTGACACTCAGGCTTGTTGTCATTTTAAAGCTGGCTTTTCTGAATTGGTTTAGCTTTGGGTGTTTTCAAGGAAGTGATTGCCAGAGGTGCTGAGCTGGTGCTGCCATCTGCACCGTCAGACTGGTGGCATCTACTATGGCCTACATAGAAGCTGGCTCACTGACACCCACACACACACTCGTCTGACCTGGATCCATCCCTCCGTCTCTCCATCTGACCCTCTCTGTTTACAACACTGTTCCTTTCAGTGTTGATGCTTGCATTGCACATTCATGGGTATTCCTGTAGGTTCATGCTGTTAGCGTATGATCATGAGCTTGAGAGGTTTGCATAGGTGCCGTTATACTTGGGGATGAATTTGCATTACCGGCCTTTAGAAAGCCGGTATGTGATCAAATATAAAATGTATTAATTTAGAGGGCATTTGTATTTTCTCTGTATTTGGCTCTCAAATGCAGCTTGCATATTAAAAATGTACCATTTGAAACATTTATTTTAACGTTAGGTCTCTCTTTATTTGTGTTTGCATAATTGAGTGTGCGTTTACTAAGCAGTACGGATTAAATCATTTTCAAGAGACGCTTGTATTTGTGTACTATTGTAATTACTTTAACAGGGAAACTGTAAAATAAAGTGGTAATCCATCAGATGTATAAACGACAATTTAGTTAGAGCTAAATATCACAGCATATGTGTGTACGCAGCAGGGGCTTTTATTTGTGCTGACAGATTTCAAAGGACAGCAAAAAAAGGTGCTATTATGAGAGCAGCCTGCTGTGTATTATGTGAAAGATTGGGGGGAGAGAGGGGGGGGGGATTCGCCACCTGTCCGGGGGTCCTTGTTGTCTGTTTAGATGTCCTCTTACTGCCTGAAATGCACAGGACTTTTTATGATGTTCTAAGTTAAACAAGGAAACAAACAAAGCCATTTATTAACAGAAGATTTTTTGTGCTGATGTACCTGCTGCACCATGTGTTATTGTTGCATAACAGACATTTTTATTAAAAACAGGTATTTGTCTGATTTGTGTTAGTGTAATACTTTGGGATGGAGATGATATTGATTTAACAATATTATACAATTGAAAACAGACCAAGTTATTGGGGGGAAATCATGAATTCCAAAACAAGAAAGAAAAAACTAAACAAAAAAAAACATTATCTCTCAAAGATTATCTTTATATGTATATGTATATAGTTTGTTTGGGGTCTAACCACCATACACTCGTAAAAATAAAGGTTCTTTATTGGCATTGATGGTTCCATGAAGAACATTTAACATCCACAAAGCCTTTCCATTGCACAAAAGGTTCTTTATAGCATGAAAAGTTTCTTTAGATTATTAAAATGTTCTTCACATTAAGAAAAAAATGTTCTTTTAAGAACTGTTCACTGAAATAGTTAATGGGAAAACCAAAATGGTTCTTTTATTGCATCGCTATACAAAACCCCCCTATTGGAACCTTTATTTTTAAAAGTGTATCACTGGCATATGCATTTCCCCTCATATTCAAGCAATAACTGCAGTCTTGGATTTGTAACCGCAGTCTACCGTATATTAGATTTGTTTGTTGAGTGTGTAGTCAGAAGAAGAAGAAAGATATGCCATGTTTGGACACTTGATGAATGAGATCTGTTCATTATAAATGTGTTTGGTTGGTCTGCTCCAGACTAATTTGGAATGGTAAACAGACAAAGTAGACAGAGACAGAGTGGCCACCATTTCTGTGATTATGACCTCAGTAATTATATCGGCGACAGGCGTTTATCTTCATCTCATCTGTCGAGATCCGAATGAATTCCAGCCCCTGCATCTCCCATAAATGTACCTCTTAATCGTTTTACTTCCAATTAGCTATATACCCGCACCGCATCCATCCTTTGTGGATCCTGTGTAATCGTGTTCGAAGTCGCATGAGGAAATGATGTCGAAAGTGATGCTGCTGTATCATTTGGTCAAATTATACAGAGTTCCTAATGGCAGAGCAAACACAATGGTGCTTAGTTATGCTAAGGAGAGTCAGATTTCAAGTCTCATGCTGCTGTCTAGAATACGCTCTCTGGCTGTACTTTTATAAGGCCTGTTTGATCGCATCTGTGCCAAAACAAATATAATCACAGAATTACAAATAGCTTCCCAGGAAACCTTATTTGCAGGCCTTTTTTTTTTTGTTGAGTTGTCTAATTTAATTTGCAACAGAGTCATTGAGTTCATGTGGTGTCTAAAAAAAGAATTTATTCCTTGAGCGAGCTTAGCCACTTGGCTTTGTTTGAATAGTAACACTTTACAATAAGGTCTCATTTGTTAACTTTAGTTAATGCGTTAGTTAACATCAGCTAAGATTAATAAATGTTGCAGAAGTAGTTTGTCATTAGTTCACGTTAACTATGTAGTCAATGTTAACAAGTGAAACCTTATTGTTCAGTGTTTTCATTAGTATTGGCATTGTAATAGACATTTAAACATTTGTCCTCTTCTAAATATATGCTTGATGACCTCAGCAGGGTTTTTGCTGACTTTGCTGAGTCACAACAGCCAACAAATGCTTTTGTTTATGTGATAATTACGTCGGTTTGCTGAGATGTGGTTGGAATTCGAATATCTGATGATGTCACTCACAAGGCCCTTTTTCGATCTCGCGAATAGCTGTCCGCGCTTCTGGGTAATTAAATGAGATGCCTGCGGATTCTTTTGGTAATTAGTTCTGCCTTAAATCTCGTCCAAAACTGCTGCCTCAACAGGAGAAAAGCTGCCAACGTGCCACAATGAAGTAAAGGGCACAAAACGAGTCAAGATTTCAAACTTATTCATTGGATTCAGGAAATCACATCACATTTGTGTACCCTGAAGGGTTATTATTTCAACCAAAAATGACAATTATGTCATCATTAACGCACCCTCATGTCATTCTAAACCTGTATGACTGAAAAGGAGATGTTTAGAATGATGTTCATGCTGCTCTTTTCCACACACTTAAAGGAAATAGTGACCAGAGGATGTCAAGCTCCAAAAGGGACAACAAAGCACCATGAAAGTAGTTAAAAGCCTATCATTTATCAACTTTAAGATTTGAGAGCCACAATGATAATCTGATAATCTGAATAAAAGTTCAATTTTGCATAGTACATCAACTACTCCTTTAACAACATTTCATCTTAACCAGAGCTTGACAATAACACCTTTTGAATTGTATATAATTTAAAAATAAATAAATTGTAGTCTTTTAAAAAAGTGCAATGTAATGGTCAATTTTTCGATACATATCAATACTGAAATATCGGAAACGCTTCCAATACTAATTTTCCGCAGGATAGTTACACCCCCCCCCCCCCCCCCTCTCTCTCTCTCTCTCTCTCTCTCTCTCTCTCTCTCTCTCTCACAGTGAGTTGACACACATACCTGCCTCCCCTCACTCATTTCATTTGATGAATATTGTTGGTGTTACTGGGCTTGAATTTCAGCGTGATAATTTGCATAATTTTACTTATTCACAAAGATTTTGTGCTCACACCCAAAGTGCGCGCACATAAAGCCGCCTCTCTGTACTAAATTGAGTTCTTTTTCACTGTTTATTGCACTTAAACCATCAAATACACACACAATAATGTCAAAATCCCAGCCTTGGCGAGTATTCTCGTTAACACAGTCAATTATGTTTTAAGTGAACGTAAGCAGTTGAGAAAGAAAACGCGTGTTTCAGTAAAATGGATCCGTGCATCAGGTTTTAAAGTGACAACAGCTTGCTGCCAAATTATGAGATAATATTAAAAATATCGACAGTTTTTGGCAGTTTATCCCCATGGTATCGATGTCATATTTGTGGCCAGTGAAAATGCTGAGTGGCTAGTAACTTTGGAAAACCGCTAGCTACAGAAAAAAGTTTTTTTAGGGATGAATCGGTTGAACAGAAATGAGCATTGAAATCATACGCGTTGGGGTGTTTCTGGCTATCTCTGTGTGTTTGAGTCCACGTCATTGGCAGGTCTCCAGCCCTCTGCATTAAAAGCCGCCTCTGATACAGCTCTGACCCCTTCTAACCCAAGGGCAGGATGAACGCGCGACCACACAATCACAGTTAGCTGTCAGACAACAGCTCACAGATACTCTGATTCATGCGTATTTGCACTGCTTTCCTGTGAATGACGTCTGCTGCATTCACTGTCTGTGTTTCTTGCTGACGTACACTCAGTTTTGGACATCAATCTGCATCATTTATGACGCCTAAAATGTGTGAATACACCGTAGAATGTTATTTAACATTTATTCATTATTTATTTACAGCATTGTCTTTAACGGGCCACTATGCTTTTGTGACATAAACCAAGTCAGGTTTCTTGCACAAAGCCAGTCCTAATGTTGTTGTTGTTTTTTTCATAATTATTTTTCCTTGCTCTTTTTGATACAAATAGATGTTTTTGTGATTGCATCTTAAATAGGTTCATATGTAAATAAGATGTTATGTAAATTAGATGTAAATGTGCATGCTCATGTTAATATGCTTATGGTAGTGATGTCATAAATATGATGATTTCTGAATGCCTTCACTACTAGTCAAAAATTTGGAATAAGTAAGATTTGTTGATGTTTTTGAAAGAAGTCTCTGCTCACCAAGGCTATGAATTTCTCTAGTGTCATTTTTATCATGCATCTTTGCTGAATAAAATAGCATTTTTTTTTTCATCTTTCTTACCCCAAACTTTAGAATTTTCCACAAAAATATTAAGCAGCACAACTGTTTTCAACATTGAAAAATATATATATTCTTGAGCAGCGAATCAGCATGTCAAAATGATTTCTGAATGATCATGTGACACTGAAGACTCGAGTAGCGGCTGCTGAAAATTCAGCTTTGCCATCACAAGAATAAATTACATTTAAAAATATATAACATTTTAGATTGTAATAATATTCACAAGTGTGTGTGTGTTCCTCACAGGTGTGCTCTCCTCTCTCCTGAAGCGTCACCACGGCCCTCACCTGTGTGCTCCACTGTTTCTCCAGTGAGTCGTCCTGGACTGCCCGACCCTTCCTGCTCCGCCCCCGTGCCGTCTCCCCCGCCACGGTCACCATGACACGCTCCAAAACCTTTCAGGCCTACCTGCCCAACTGCCATCGCACCTACAGCTGCATTCACTGCCGAGCACACCTGGCCAATCACGATGAGCTCATCTCAAAGGTAGTCTGTCTCTTTTAGCAAAACCTGTACGTAACCTCAGACCACGACAGTTACTTACAATTAATTCAGTGCTTCAGTTTTAGACATCCTGCTTGACTTCCTGTTAAAGGGTCGTGAAACACTACAACATGTTTTTGGGATGTTTAAATTAGTTGCACATGATCGAAGACAATAACATATATCATGGAATAACAAAAGTCATTAAAAATGCAAAAGCTCATTTGTATATTTTCAATGCTTTGTACTAATGCCTGACCTAAAATACAGATATCAATTTATCTGTATGTATTTGTGTAATGTGAGCTTAAAAACAGTTTATAATAATCTTTATATATTTGTATGCATCAGTTTGGGGTCAGTAAGATGTTTTTCTTAAAGAAATTAATGATTTTATTCAGCAAGGATGCATTAAATTGATGAAAAGGTAATGGTAAAGACATTGTTTCAAAATATTTCATCTCAAATAAATGATTTTCTTTTGAATTTTCTATTAATCAAAGAAACCTGAGAAAAATGATCACAGTTTTCACAAAAATATTCAGCAGCACTACTGTTTTTAACATCGGTAATTATAAGAAATGTTTTTTGAGTACCAAGTCTCCATAATAGAATGATTTCTGAAGGATCATGTGACACTGAAGACGTGAGTAAGGAGACGAGAAAATTAAACTTTCCATCCCAGAAATAAATTACATTTTAAAATATATTAAAGTAGAAAATTGATTTTCAATTGTAATAATATTTCACAATATTACTATTTTTATTGTATTTTTGATCAAATAAATGTAGCCTTGGTGAGCATTTTGTTATTTCAAAAGCATTTTTTCAAAAATATTATTAACCACAAACTTTTGAGCGGTAGTGTAAATAGTTTTGGTAACACTTTAATCAGGTTTTATTTGTTAACATTAGTAAGCTACATAGTTACAAATTCATTGTACCACATGTGCACAGACTGGCACACTTTTAAAACACCATATGGGGCCTGTTTGTGAGGTGTGTGTCATTATGTATGTGGGTGGAGAAATATGTGTCAAGGATTATTAATAGCACCTGTAATTCATAATGTGAACAACATTGTGCGTGCCAGTTTGCCTTTTGTCTGTGCATGGAGTGTGTGTGCAGGCAGAATGTGGGTCGATAAGGCACTCGGCTGCCTGACGTACATGACACACAATCAAGGATAAAGGGAAGCAGGTCATCGTTTCAGCTTTTGTGTGCCACAAGAATAAGAGCATGTCTCTGTAGTATACGCAGATGAACACCAACATATACCCATAATGCAGCACTATTCTGTGCCCAGCGTTTTGGCTGTCTGATAGACCGTGTGTGTGTGTGTGTTTACAGGTTGTACAGATTAGATAATATTGTTTTTGCTGCATTCATTAGTTGTTCACATACTGTGTTTGCTAAATAAACCCAGTGGTATCCGGTCTGACAAGGCTTTCTTGTGTTTCAAGGGAAGATGAGGGTGAACGTATAAGAGTTGAGGGTGAAATGATAATTAGATTTCAATTAGTTCGAATCCCTCTATACTAAATACAGGTCAGAATGGAACGACATGATAAATGTAGTAGCTTAAAGTAGGTTAATAAAGTTTTGTACATTAGGAGGCTAATGTTTTACTTTAACCATAAGGTAGTGTTACAGAAAACGTAATACAGCATTTGGATAGCTGTCATTTTGAATACACAATTGATAAAATATACAATTGAAAATGCCATGTAATCAATATATCTGAATACATATTTAAATGTTATTAATTAATGTTACTTTGACAGCTCTTAAATACAAAAATAAGGGAATTTACTCAAAACTAACACTGAAAATATCAATCCAACAGTCATAGCCAAATAGATTCAATGTTTCATGCAAGAAGTCATAACAGAATAACAATGCATCATTTTGAATCAATTCATTAAAAAACAGGCGGTTTCCACACAAAAAATTAAGCAGTGCAACTGTTTTCACCATTGATAATAATAAGAAATGCTTCTTGAGCACTAAATCAGCCTATTAGAATGATTTTTGAAGGATCATGGGACACTGAAGACTGGAGTAATGATGCTGAAAATTATATACAATTTTAGATTGTAATAATATTTTAACATTTTACTATATTTTTAATAAAAATAAATGCAGCATTGGTAAGCATAAGAGACTTACAGACTCCAAACCTTTGAATGTTAGTTTTCATTATATAATGTAATATTTTCCTTACACTTTAAATATACACTTGTGTTTTCATGTATACATCTCATTAAAAATGTTTTGAAGCATATTTGAGGTTAAAAACGATTTAAATATTTTTAAATAATTTACTCGAAAACACTGAAAATGTTTTTTAACATGTAAATCTGTTGAATCATTGAATCTGAATTAATAATTTAATTAATTTTGATGTATTGGATCAGCCAGTTTAAACTGATTCATAGAAAATGAGTCCAACATACTCTAAAAGAGTTTATGATTATGTTCATGCATTTAATGTATTATGTTTTAAGTGTTTACCTATTGTTGCCATGGTTTCAATCAGGTAGGTTATTTAAGCTTAAGATAGATAAAGAAAGCCTTCATTGCTATTCTGTTCAGTATAGCACAGCCAAAATGAAACCGCCCTAATGATTTTTTGATCCATGCCCATATGGCCAAACCGCTTCCCAACACCATCATATGACCCTGGCCCTGCTTTACATCAGGCCTGGGAAATCCCATCCTCATGAATGGAGCAGCAATTACTCGGATGTCATTTTGTAAGACATATGCCAGCCAATTCAATAATCTTTGTGTCTGTTTTATTTCCTTTGCAGTCTTTTCAAGGGAGTCAAGGCAGGGCCTACCTCTTCAACTCAGTGTAAGTCTTATAGTTTGTCCTAACCATGCAATACAAAGTGGTAAAGCATCAAGGAAAATATAATTTCAGAATGTTCATGATTTTTTATGTAATGTTGACATCCTCTTTTTCATGGATCAGGGTGAATGTGGGCTGTGGCCCAGCGGAGGAGAGGGTACTGCTGACCGGTCTCCATGCGGTGGCCGACATCTACTGTGAGAACTGTAAAACCACTCTGGGCTGGAAATACGTGAGTTCTGGATCACACCTCACACAAACACTCATGATCGTTCAACACCGGACATGCACTCTTACAAGTTGAGATATCTCATCTTGTGTCACGTTTGAACTTAAGCTAGAGGCTCGGATACAACTCATCGAGAGAGAGATACTTTAAGTGGCTTTTCCACAACCTCATGGCCTGCTTCCCACGTCACTAATCTACTCCTGAAAACCTTTGAGTACGTTGTGCTTTCCGAGACAAAACAGTATTATTGAAATATATTGGCTTTGAATTTTTCTCATCTTGTCAGCCTAGTAGATGGCCAAGCAGTGAAAAACACTTTTTGTCTTTAAAAAAAAAAAAAAGAAGTATTTGACCACGTATATTAAAATTATTGTTAATTCATTATAAAAGAGGTGTTCAAGACATTGCTATTTTCAAAGTAATTAATTAACGTTCAATTTAAAGAATAATCATATCGGAATAGATTTAGAAGTTGGCACTTGTTTTACAGCACATATATCTCTTCTAATACTGCTATTTAAAGTTGTTATATTTGATGGACATATCCAGAAAAGCTCCCCAGCAGCTGTCCATTATTTTTGGCTCCACAGATCTTGACTTTGAGGTGACCACACGCTTGTTCTCTTGACCGTTTGTTTTTCTCTCTCCCTCCCTCTTCTTCTTTCCATTAGGAGCATGCCTTCGAAAGCAGTCAGAAGTACAAGGAGGGCAAATTCATCATCGAGCTGGCCCACATGATCAAGGACAACGGGTGGGACTGAAGACCCTGAGCCCCCCCCTCCTCACGGCCCATAAACGCTGGAAAGAGACATGCAGCATATGAATAATTAGCTTCATTATCTGGCTGTAACTTCCTTCCTGGAAATCTATCTACCTGACACACACCTCTAAACCTTGAGGGTGCGAGGTTCATAGCAGCAGCAGCGCTACCCCCATCCCGTGTGTGTATTTATACGCGTTTGACTGGACGAATGTGTGCCAGCTAGACACCAAGTGTTTATATTATGTGAGTATTTTCCTATTCTATTCAAGGGAGTGCAAATTGAGGCACAAATCGACATTTGCTTTCCTCTGGGGTGGCCACGGTCACAGTTTTTTCCCCACGCTCAGGTTTAACTAATGGCTGGATCCATGGTAAAAGAAGGGTTAAAGACGAACCCATTTAGCACGGCACCTTTTAACTCATTCGTGTTTTAAACGAGGCAAAAACACACTCAAACGGAAGCGACATCCATTTGTTTCCCTCACGTCTTACGTGTCTTTATTTCTTCCAGTTTTGTCTTTATCATTTCCATGTTGTTTATTTATACGTATATTTATTGATTTTTGACGTGGTTTTAGGGACGTTACGCGTATGGTAAACCGTAGCAACCACAGTGGTCTTTGACTTCGTATAGCGGAAGTAGCAAAGTTTGATAGAGGTTTGAACGTACACTTCCTCTCCAGATTGTGATCTGTCTCCTTTTGAATGTGATTATGGAGTAAATGAGGCATTCTTATGCCATTTATAGGGCACAGGTCGCGTACATTAGCTAGAGCCAAGTCTTTAGCCCCAGCTGCAGCTCTGAAAGGGAACTGAGGCGTTCTTACAGCCTGTGATGTCCCATTCGGTCTCATTAATTCCCGCCATAAAACCACAAATCATGTGGTAAACCAGACTTTCTCACCACGTGATTTGCAGAAGAACGAGTTTGACGGCTTGTAAATGTGGCCGTCGAACGAGGTAAATCCAGCAGGGGCTCGTAAATAAAAAGCCTTGGCGCAACCAAAGACTCTTTCATCAACTATACGCTGACCAAACCGAGTTTGATTTCCTGTTTTAGTCACATCGTTGCGTGTCGTTTGGTTCAGTTGTATTGTCTTGTGCAGAACAAGTCGATTTTCAATGATTTAGGTGTTGTGGAAGTTAACATATAATGTCTTATTTTATTGAGTGTGTATTTATGATCGTCATCATGTATTGTTTTAGCACTCAATCTTACATCTTTGTATTTATCGTTTATGTGGGACCGCTCCACCAATTCCAACTTTTTTATATATATATGATTTCAGATTCTTTTTTTCAAAGAGAAAAGTATGTGAGATAAATTTGGAATCAGTATTTTAATCTGATATCAATAAAGCTCTCATTTTACGAATGTCCTTTTGCCATTGGTCTTCATTAATGAGTGTTTCATTTACCACTCAGAAGAAGTCTCTTATTTTCACCCAGGCTGCATTTATTTGATCAAAAATACAGTATTGGGAAATATTATTACAATTTAAAATAACCTTTCTATTTGAATACATTTTGAAATGTAATTTATTCCTGTGATGGCAAAGCTGAATTTTCAGGATAATTTCTCCAGTCTTCATTGTCGCATGATTCTTCAGAAATCATTCTAGTATGTGGATTAATTTCTTATAATTATCATTTCGCTGCTTAATATTTTTGTGCAAACCATAAAACATTTTGTTTTATGCAGAAGGCACAAAAGAACGGGATTTATTTGGAAAAGAAATCTTCTGAATCACTATAAAAGTCTTTACTGTCACTTTTGATCAATTTAATGCAACCTTGCTAAATAACAGTATTAAAATCTTTTACAAAATCGAACTTTTGAACAGTGGTGTGCATTTCAATAAAGAACACTGCTATCTTTCATTCTTATTTTTAAACTTCTGCCTTATGTAAATCATGGGTTTCTGCAAATATTTAGGATATGAATTTTGAGAGCAGAGTTCAAATGTTCCCTACGGCCTGTATATGCTGAACCTTGTACACTTTCTCTGCATGCAGTGTGTGTGTGAGAGAGCAGGGAGTGTTGGGGGTGGCAGAGCCAGGAAACATTGTTTACAGCAGCAGATGGTGGGCAGGCTCTCATAACCATGATACTAGGAGCAGCCATGTGAGTGACAAATATTGTTTCCCCCCCCCCAGGCAACACTAAAACCATGAATCCATTGTTTTGTCCAGGCTCCTGATGGAAATAAACACCCTGTAACATCTATTACAGCACTTAACAGCTTCACATTAATGATAGAGACTGCTTTCTATTAAAGAAGATGGATATCTACAAAGCATGTTTATACAAGGTCCCCCCCCCCCCCAAAGATTCAGTATAATTCTTTCCACATTACATGACAAAAACATAGTATTGTCATGAATATACATAACTCTCAAGTGTGTGTGTGTGTGTGTGTGTGTGTGTGTGTGTGTGTGAGATGACTTGTAATATATCATGTATATAACTTATATAAATGTATAAATAATATGTATATACTGTATATTCTGATTCCAAATACTGTATTGCATTTAGACATTTTATATTTTTGTGTAAATATTTACGAACAAACTGCAATAGTTAAGAGGCAGTAAAACAAATACTACCATGAAAAATAAATACTTTACAATTGTATTATCACTGTTTTTTTATGGTTAATGGTATGAATGGTACATTTAAAGCAGTATCTAACTTGGGATAGGGTGGAGGTCTCTCTCTCTCTCTCTCTCCAAAGCTGCCTGCCTCAGCCACATGATGTATATAAGCTTCTTGCTGGCCAAACCCACTATGTCTAAAAATAAATGTGATATCCATCCCAGACAGAGTTAGTGAGTGTCTCTGTGATAGATGGAGATTTGAAGAGACAGCTCTTCTGTCAAGCAAATATACATATAACCCAAAGCAAACCACATTGACCGACGCAACAAAGCCAATATAAAGCTACCCTGATATTAAATGACATTGTCACATGAAGTTGCACTAAACAAAAATGATACATCCAAATCATACAGTCATGCATTTTAGATGCCAACTCATATCTCCAACACTCTTTTAACTGATGCATATGAGCAAATGTCCCCAATAAGAGTCTTTGGATTAGGGATGCTGTAATCTCTGCACTGGTTTCAGACAACCAATGTGTGCATGTGTGTGATTTCTTGGACATGGATTACTTCTGACCTGTGTGCAAACACAGCTCAATGCTGCCTGCTGCAATATTATCAAGCCTAGATAAAGAGATCACAAGTGAATGTGCTTGACTATTTGTGGAAAATAACAAAAATAATTGTCAGACAAGAAATATTAAGCTTTATAGTTCCATTTATTTCAACATTTAGTCAAAATTGTGATTAGTATAACCGAGACACTCTCTTTTATATAGAGTTACATTTCATACTAATTTTACATGTTTATCATTTGTTTGTCGCTATGGGATGAGTGTACAGAATCCAAACTTGTCTGAGATCCTTTTAGTGCCAGTTGGCATGTTTTATTAGTTGGCAGACACACAGTGGCCCAACATAACATTTTTAGGCACTTGTTTGGTCATGTATTTTAATGAAAGATAGCATGTTTCAAGCAATACATTTAAAAAGAGGATATGAAATGTTGTATCTAACAAATATCCAAAGGGTAAACGTTAGGATAGTTCAGCCAGAAATGACAATTCTGTCATCATTTACTCACCCTCAAGTTGATCCAAACCTGTATGAGTTTATTTCTTCTGCTGAACACAAAATATATTTTGAAGAATGTTGGCAACCAGACAGTTGACGGTAGCCACTGACTTCCATAGTAGGAAAAAAAATTTATATGGAAGTCAATGTCGCACCACAACTGTTTGGTTACTGACATTCTTCAAAATATCTTCTTTTGTGTTCAACAGAACAAACTCACTCATACAGGTTTGGAACAATTTGAGGGTTAGTAAATGATGATAATATTTGGGTGAACTATCCCTTTAATGTAACATGTTCAGTGTGATGAAATACACTTGTGGGCTTGTGGACACTTGTGTGAACTTGAGAGAAAACTAGTTTTGAATGGAAAAGTCTTGCAGATACCTTTTGATTTGATCATTTTCTTCTGATGTAAGGGATTTTGTTGTTTTCGGGGTCAGTTTACATACAGAACCATCAGTGAATATGCATGAAGCAATACATCACGTGACAAATATCAACCAAGTCCACAAGAGAAAGTCAGGCAACATATCTGTGTTCCTGGCCCTTTAAATCTATAATTCAGCACTAAATAGGCTGTCTAACTCGAATATAATATTTGTATTTCTTTGTCTGAGGGAAAGAGGGTAACGGTTGGGGAGTCACATGAGGTGGGGTACATCTAATCAGGAAACCAAGAGGCTGTGGTCTGGGGGAAGGGGCTTGTTTGAGGTAATTATGCTGCCCTCACAGCGGCAGATGGTTTGGGAGGGGAACGGGAGGAAGGTTCATGTTAGTAACAAAGCCAAAACTGGTCTGATGCAGGAAATTGGCCACAAGAAAACCAAAAGACTGTTTCCTTTGCTCCTTCTCACTGACTTCCCCTCAGAATAGTGAAAAGCTCTTCGTCTGATTCGGGTACAAACAATGATCAAGATCTAGATGAGCGTATTTGATTAAATAGCACCTCACAGTGAGATTAAAGTGGGGAGCCCTATACTGTCTAAAGCAGATTTGGAGAAGAGGAATGTTTTACAGGATGTAATTGGCCTCTGCACTTCCTGGTTGAAGCTGGGCCACTAATCTGAGCCTGGCCAGGTTAAAACCATTAGACCAGCAGAAGGTCTGCGCCATCTGCACTGAGCTCATAAGAGAATAAGGCCAATGAAGAGAATTGAGGGGGTGCCTGGATGTAGCCTGGCCAATCTGCGTGTGTATACATTCATGGGGAAAGTGCTCAAAGCAAAAGATTCAGACCCCCACCCCCTGGCAAACAGCCACACGCACTATCCGCAAAAAAAAAAAAAAACGGCTGAAGCATGCTGAATGGAAATGAGCATTTTAGGCTTTGAGTAACACACCTGCCCTTTTAAAATGATGGAGCAGCTGGGTTACCGTTGTACTGCAGAACCAAATGCTAAGCTGATATCAACTACAGGCCACCTGCGGTGCAGACATTACCCATGAGTTGAAAAAGGCACTGCCAGGTGCATCACCTTTCCATGCTGTGCCTGCTAGAAACCAATCAGGATTTCCCAACACATTTGCAGCTTATATTTTAAAGCATTTTGGGGTTATTAACATCTATGAGTTGTTTAAGAAACATTATTTAGATATTGTTGTCTAAAGCAGAGGTTTTCAATCTTTTAGACGCCACAGACGCCCAAATTATGCACTGAAAAAGTAATATCGTACATCAATTCATTTTTGTTAAGTTACATTATTATGTATTTTTTTCTACTATAGTAATGTATTGTTAATATTGTTACTTTATTTTAATTCATTTATTTACTTTTTTTATTATTATTATTATTATTTTACAGTTTGCCTTAGGGATCCCCTGGACCCCAGTTTAAAAAAAAACCTGGTCTAAAAGAGGATGTTAATGTTACCCTTTAAAGTAAATGTTACCCTTTAAAAAAAAGTACTATGGTGCAGTAATGGTAAAATGATAACTATTTTTATTATATGCCTTGATTTACATGACACTCCAAAGTATTTCAAAAGACTATGACATTGTATTGTCTTGTTACATGTCCAAAAATAAAAAAGGGAGTGAACAGATTGTGCTGAATTGTTTTATGTATTATAGATATAAGTAAAGGCATATTGATAATCAAAGATATTATTAAACTAGGATAACTCCTAATTAGTTGGGATATATTTGAGCACAAGCAATCTGAAGTGCCATTTAAAATGCCAGACTGCATTATTTATGAATCATGGTACACAAAGCCTATATGTTTGAGGAAATGTTTCGTCTTTAAATGTAGGCTAATTGAATTTGTAAATGTAATCGATTATCTTGAATTGAATGGTTTACTTTACAATTAAATTGTCGTGTTTTATGAAAAAGACCGCGCGTGTGTGTGTGTGTGTGTGTGTGGGTGGTAGGTATTCCCTAAGTTGTTGTGGGGAAGGATGGCAATACGGTTTGTGTGTGTGTGTACACGCTTCCAAGAACAACGCGTGTATTAAACTGAGGTTAGACCTAAGTATGATCGGTTTGCGCCATCTAGTTGTCATTGAATGATAAAGGAAGAAACAGTAGCCTGTGTGCATGCAGGCACACTTTCTCTTAGTGCCATGCGTTTCATAATAAAAGTAAAAACAGTAATAGGCTACATTGAAATACTTTTATTAACTTTTAATTACGTCAGAAGAAGATAATTTAAGCTACACATAATCAGAAAACAATTCAACTTTGACCGTATTCAAGAGTTGTCCTTGTATTCGTAATGTCCATTAACGTCTTGTTGATTGTGTATCGCATTTTATTAACATAATTATATAATTAGCATCGATGGCATTTTATTTTCTCACTGGTTATATTGTGTCTATTAGTGATTTGTTAATATTGTAAGTAACAGTGGTGCCAATAAAGTTTAAAATGAATACAAAAATTTATTAAATAACCACTCAAAAAAGCATTATTTAGCTAAATTGTTAGAGCATAAATGTCCTTTTAAGTTCTTTAGTAGCCTAATTCGAATAGTAAAAATGGTTGGTAAAACAAGCTATATAATACAGTGATTCGTTATATAAGATACAGATACTAATGTGACTACTGTGTAGTATTTGTGCAATACATGTGTAATATAAACAGAAAGACTAGTGTTGCTTTAAAATACAACACTAGTGGGAGGCAGAACTCTGTAATCAATCTAATGTGCACGCATGGTCACGAACATCCACGAGACGTAAACAACGCGCGCGGACGCGGGGAATTATGGGATATCTTCCGTCGGCGGCGCGGTGCCGCCATGTCTCCTGAAGATAAACGGCGGCTAGTCGTTTTCTCCGCTGTGGTCTTCTCTTTATTCCTCCTTTTACTCGTTTTGAGCTACATACCAGCTTATTTGTACATACTTTTTATCTGTGTCGTGTCTTGTGCCGTTTATTTTCACAAAGCGGAGGAGCTGCAGCTCTTCGAGAGACTAGGCCTCAATCCTCGCCGTGGACTGAGCATCCCGCCGGCTCTTTTGCGCTGGTTACCGGGTAGGACTTTGAGCGGAGTCCCGGCCGCAGGCAAAAACAAGATCCGTAAAAGTGATGCTAGAAATTCATTTGCGTCACCTAGCGATAGACATTTTGCAGCCTCGTATTATAGAAGAGACCACACGCTCAGTGACTCGGTGTTCAGCCCTCGGGACATACTCATGGGAAGTTACCTCGCCAAGGCTGAAGAAAGCCCCTCCGCCGCCTTGAGGCCCGCTGGAGGTTCGGGGGCTTTCGTCCACCCCAGAGATCACCTCCGGGACAGACTCGCCCGACCTAATCATGCTGTGCACACCCCTAACAGAAGACTGTCATTCGGGTAAATACTAAATGCTTTGTCTTGTCAGCCAGAAGGCACTTTAGTTTATTCCTGCTCTTTCTGTTTAAGCTCTCACGGTTGATCAGAGATCTTCTGTTTACACTACAGCAGTTCACATGTAGCGTCTATCAGCCTAATGTTTGTACACGTTTAGCTTTCTCGGTTGTTCTAACGTGTACGTTGTGCCAGTTTTCCCTCCATGATTTGAAATGGTGGGAGTTCCTGGAGCTGGTCAGGCACACTGCTCCTCCTACACCAGTTTGGACGCCTGACACTACACGTGTAGGGTTTCATAAAGCTTCCAACATAATAGAAAACTGCATTTTGACAGCTTCGTAAACGCACTTGCATCGCTAATTTCCTTAACACTGCTAATACTAGGAATTAGAAACATAATGGATTACTTTTTTAGCCAAGCTATCGCCGTTTTCATAGTTTGTATATGCAATATTACCCAAGTCTTGAATATTAACTTATTACAAGTATAACAATTTCTTATTTTGTGATCCCTGATACATGCTGTGTGTGTACATGCGTATAATCTATATATATATATATATATATATATATATATATATATATATATATATATATATATATATACACACATTTATTACTGTGGCTGCCAGTCCATAACTTTCTGCCTAAGATTACTTGCAGCAAAATGGAAATATTTGCATGACTTTCTAACACTTAAAGATGGAGAATATATCTGCAAAATGTAAGTTATGCACTGTCTGAGGGAAAACATCACAGCTTTCTGTCAGAGCATATGACAGGGCAGACATCTTTAAATTATTGGTGTTATCTGTATCTTGCAAGTTATTTTAAAGCCCTTAAAAGAAAGTTTCGGACATGTTTCGGACAAATTGGAATATGCACGTTCCACGGAGCAGCTCAATCTGTGTTCTCCGCTTGTTTTAAGATGCATTCATATCAAACTACTGTATATTTATATAAATGGTATTGCCTCATTGCTATCATTTAATTTTAAATATTGATATATTGTACAGAATTTATATACCACCCCAGCCCTAATATACATAGAACGTTATGCTTTTGTTAAAGATCTTTTGAAGAACTAACTAATTGAAGTTTCAATATCATCAGGGAACCTGTGGGCACTGCGAGTCGATTCGCCATCACCCCCCACAGACATTACCCCCTTCAGCAGATGGGGACGTCTCCCATTGGAGTGATGCCACCTGCAAAATGGGATGGATTCCATAAGAAGAATATTCTCACCCAGCGCAATTCGCCTACTGTTCACAGTCCGGTCACAGTGAAGATCGCCAGACCAGACCCCACTCGATCATCATTGTGAGTCACTTCAAATTATGTCGAGTGGATTAAATGCACTAGCATTACAAATGCTTTTGTTTCTGCTTGTAATCTAATTAAGAAATTCAATTTGGGATTACGGAAAGATTAATTTGGAGTGCTTTTTGCATTATCAAGAGAGATTTGCTTTGCTAATATGTGAACGCTACATTCTGTTTCTAGCTTCAATCACCTGACCTCCCCTGGAGCTGTCACATCCCCAGGGATTGGAGCACAGACAGACCCCTGCTCCAGAGAGGCTGTTCTGAGCGTGCTCAGAGAGAGCAGAAAGAGAGAGGTTGATGAGGAGGAGAAGAGTGCTTCCTCTGGGCAGAAGAGCAAAAGGAGGTATGTGAAGGAAAGAAAGCAACCAAACAAAAGTCATTTTACTTTCTCCATCACACGGTCTTATCCTTTTTGATTGTTAGTTTATAGCTTTCAGTGCTAATAAGAACAATTTAGAACTGAAGGCTTGCTGTTGGTTTTCGCAATCTCACTGAATAATTGTCTTGCTTTTATCAGGCGACATGACAGCAGTGAAAGTTCTCAGTCAGCGTTTGAGCCACTTCTTGCAAATGGAGCTCTGTCTCAGCTTGTGCCAAAGTAAGTGAATGTTCACTTTCATCTGTAATAGTCTACTTCTACATCTGATAAACATTGAGGTTCATCATTACTTTGTCTGATTATGTCTCCTCCCCTCTGCAGACCTGGCAGTATGAAGAGAGGAATGAACTCCTCTTTCAATGAAGAGTCCATTATGAAGCGTTCTCGTACCTCCTCCATCAGCTCCATGAGTGGTGCTCCTGTTCCCAGTGGGGTCCCTGGATCTGTCCGAAATCCCATTCGCAGTTCCTACAGCTCCTCACAGGGTTATCCTCAGGTATCTCATTTGACTGTTTCTGAAGATTTATAGTGTGGTAAATTGAGGAAATTTAATGAAAATCATATTTAGTGGGTTTATCAATGGTTATTGCTTTAATTTTTTGTAGGGATGCACCGATATTAAAATTTTCAGACAATTCTTTACATTTGAAAGCTGATAACCGATATATTGGCCGATAAATCTAAATTCAAATTTGATAAAATTAATTTTACACTCCTATGGTCAACTTTATTCATAAATTGTAACACTTTAAAATAAGGTTTCATTTTGTTAGCATTAGTTAACATGAACCAACAATTAATGAACAACACTTCTCTAGCATTTATTAATCTTAGTTAATGTTAAGCTCAACGTTTTTAAGATCAAAAGTTATATCCACTGTGACATAACATGAACACAAATATTTAATTAAACTAGCATTAACAAAAACTACTGCTCTCTGTTAGTTCATGTTAGTTAATGCATTAACAAATGATACCTTATTGTAAAGTGTTACCAAAAAATATATTGCCTAACAAAAAATGAAATTAAAATAAAATGCCTAAATAATGCAAACAAGTCATTGGATAACATTGGGCTGCATATAAAAAGAAACAAAATGCATGTGCAATCGCGTCTGCACGAACAATGAGGAAATTATTTTAATCGAACCATATTGTTGATGAAAATATGAGAACAAAAAAGTGCTAGTTATTGTTAACGCATCAATGTTTTAAATAAATATATATATATATTACAGTAATAGTTAACTTTAATATTAGGCTTGCTGTTTCAAATGCCGTTGCTGTTTGAGCTGCCCCCACAGAAGCTGAATAGAACGAACGTTAAACTGAATGTCAATCTTTTCACTATTTACATGTTTATGCCCAAAATGCTATAATATTCAAAGTTGACTGTCATTCTCCTCTACGCTGTGTTTGTTATTGATTTAATAGCCTAGCCTATTTAACATCGTTACAGGCACCTCACGAGCATTCATTCAACCATTTTAAAAGACTGGAATAAACACCAGCGCACAAGCAATCCTTTTAATAGTCAATTTCGTTTAAAAATGTAAACCCAACCGGTATGGAAAAAAAACTGAGAAGACGAGCATATAGGACTGCTACGGCCTAGTGGATAAATATATTTCGCCTTTTTATTATTCAGAATGCACAGTTTGAAAGAAAATATATTTATAGGAAGGTACATTTCAGCAGGCTCAAGATAATTAATACAAAGATCATTATGCTTTGTTTTAATCAATTGGCAGTCATAAAACATGGTGATAATCTGCATTCTCATGTATGTAGGTGCGCTGAACGCTGTTACTGGAAACTCCTGATGTACTAACTAGAACGCGGAAGTAGTTGTGCAAGTAGTCCATTAAGCTCTTTACCGCATCATTCATTAACTCAACAAAAGCATGCTATGATTAATCAGAGATGTATACACAAAATAAAGCAATAACCCCCTTGAAGCCGTGTTTTACAGTGGATTTAGGACAGCTAAGGGGCGTTGTTAGGCACGACGTGGAGCGGAGTAACATCCCCCTCAGCTGCTCTAAATCCACTGTAAAGCACGGCTTAAAGGGGCTTATTGCTTTTATAAAACGGTTACTTCTTAAAAATATTCATTTTAATATTTATTTTATTCATAAAATAAACACCAGCAACAAAAAATATAACATTATAACACATTTATTCCTCCGCCAAGCAATGTAGTTCCAAAGAGGTTGCTAAGCAACACATGCACCAACAAAGAATCACAAACGGCAGTTGTGCAGTAATGCGGTCACTGTGTATGTTTGAGTAATTTACAACGGCTTTGAATGCAGCTCAACCAATCAGAATCAGAGACTGGAACTATCAGTTTTATAATAAACATTTTACAACTTACAATGGCACAAAATGCTGCGAATGCTCAAATGAACTTGACTGTGCTTATCATGAAGGCTTTAATAATCGTAGACTTACTCTTTCTGCCACAACGTGCTCGTCGTGCTGAAACACTGGCGAAGAAGAATTCACAACATGCTTTTACAGTCGTGCTCTTATTATAATGTAATGAAGCCTATGTGACGGACTTGTGCGGCACATGTTGCTCTGAACTGCATCTTACTTTTCAAAGTGATTCCAAATCATTCAAAACCATCATGGCGAACAGCGTGCATCTCTCAACTGAAGTAAATAATCTATTATCTATCGGCTTTGATACATCGGCCTAATTTTACTATCAGATCGATAACATAAAAAATGACCATTTATCGGCCGATATTGAAAAGTGGTCGATATATCGTGCATCCATAACTTTTTGTATTCATTGACTCATGTCCTTCAATTTTGTATTTACAGAGAAGAGCAGCATCCAGTCTCAGTCTTTCTCCTTTCACAAGCCCAGGAGGATCTCGGTGTCAGACTCCAGAGAGAGCGGCTAAGAAAGCAAGGTAAAAAATTTTTTAGCAAAGGCTGTATTTATTTGATCAAAAATATGTTAAAAGTTTCTATATATAGGATTGCTAAGCAGTCTAATATGCTTATTAATGTTGTGGATTCTTTGATTAATACAGTTTGAAAGAACAGTTTATTTGTTAACTTAATTGTCTTTCCTGTCATTTGGCTGATTTAATTACTCTTAAAGAAATAAATACTTGTATTCAGCAAAAGAACTTGCCGACCCCAAACATTTAAACTTTTAAAGAAATTCCATTCTGTTGTGTAAACACACCTGGCAAATGTCAGATAAATGCATAACTAGTCTGATTATTCAGGGCTTAAAACATGGTTACTGTTATAAACTATTTTGTGTGCTGTAGGGAGGAAGATGCTACTTCACCAAGTTCCACATCCTTTGTAAAAATGGATAAGGTGACAACTGATCCTGCGCCTGCTACAAGTGAGGAAACGTGTTAGCTGTTTCATTAATACATTTTTTTATGTATTAACTAATTATAACTCAATATAATACAGCATTGTTTATTAATATAATTAAAATAAATACAATTTAGAGATGTACCCTTTTTTAATCAAGAATGCTACAATTTTAATTTGTGTGTGTTTGTCCCAGCTAAACTTACTCCAAAATCTGAGGCACCTGTTGCAACATTAACATCAGACTCTAGAGGCAGCAGTGGGAAACGTAAGCGCAAAATCCAGCTGGTCACCACAAACAGAGGAGATCAGATTTCTATGGTAAGTAGCAAAGCTGCTGTAGATACACATTTCCACCACACATTTGCATCATGGATATTCATCGTAACATTGTGTCTGCAGCCACCACCTCCTGAACTAGGATATACGATCACAGTAAAAGATCTAGATATGGAGAAGAAAGCAGCACTCAGCCAGATACAGAAAGTCCTGGAGGAACCTGGTAAGTTCTTTACACTCTTGTTTCAAGTGGCTGTAATGGATGCAACAAAATTAAGTACTTGAAGCAACATCTTTATTTTTTCCAGAGCCTGAGATCCTTCCTCCAGCCTCTGCACCCGCTCCAGTTCCCTCTTTAACCCTGTTTTCCCAGCCAACTCTAACCTCCTCATTCGGGACTGCGCCTGCTGTGAGCGCTGTGTCCGCTCTGGCTTCTCTCTCCACACCTTTGCCTGTGACCACACCAGCTACTACAACTCCTGCTCCAACTATTGACCTCACCATCACTGTTCCCAGCATGGCCAGTACTGCACCCCTGACTTTCACCTCAGCCCCCTCCATCACTACCACCCCAACTGCCCCAGCTTCAAGCATTTCAAACCCTCTGCTGGAGTCCTTGAAAAACATGAAGAATAATCCTCTTCTCAATGCTTCCACTATGATGAGTACTACTACTGCAGGTTTGTATAAATTATGTTTTTACAGATTGTTTAGCAGCCATTATTTTAGTTTTAAGTGTCATTCTTCAGAAATCATTCTAATATGCTGATTTGCTGCTCAATAAACATTTCTTATCAATGTTGAAACAGTTGTGCCATTTACTTAATTATCTTTTTTAACATTATAAATGTATTTACTGTCGTCTTTGATCAATGTACTGATACATGAACTGGTATGTGTCTGTCTCTCCAAATGCAGCTCCAGCAGTGTCTGTGTACAGTCTTTCTACACCTGCTGTTTCCACAAACTCTAGCAGTGGATTTGTTAAATCTGAGTCGGGCCTTGCCACTCTTCAGACCTCATTCGCTGCCCCATCCTCCATATCAACACCTGTCTCCAAGCCAGCCACATCCATGCCCTCTGCCTTCGCTCAGATCTTGGCCCAACCTATTCAGTCCTCACCAAGCACGCCATCCCTGGGCGGAGGAGGCAGCCTGTTCAGTTTGATCAAACCTGTGGCCACACCTGCATCTGAGCCTCCTAAATCTACAGTTGCTGCACCTACAACCACGGTTGCGTCAGTCAACAGCATTAGCAACCCCCTGTTGTCTGGCTTTAAGCCCATTTTCAGTGCAGCAAGCACCACCCCTGCTTCCACAGCTGAGGTCAAAACCACCCAGCCCACCTTCAAGCCATTATTTGGCAGTACCACAGGAAGTGGCATTAGTTCCTTTGGACAGACAGCCACACCGACGACATCAACTCCTGCTGCTCCGGCCGCACAGAACAGTGGGATGTTATTTGGTGGACTAACCAGTGCCCAGCCAACAATGGTGTCCGCTGCTTCTGCAGCCCCGGCCACACAGACCCCCTCCCAGTCTCTGTTTGGAGGCTGGACTGCAACCACCACATCCGCTCCTGCCACAAATGCCACGTTCCAGTTTGGAGCGCCATTGACCACAACGGCCGCACCTGTGCTAAACACCACCACAGCTAGTGCCGGTGGCACCGCCCCTGCTTTTCAGTTCGGCGGAGCAAAACCTGCGCCCACACAGCAGGCTCAAAGCACGTTCGGATTTGGCCAGCAGTCCACGAACCAGAACTCCACATCTTCTCCGTTTGGTGGGTTCGGCATGACCAGCAGTGCCACCACTTCCTCGGAGGCATCCACAACACAAACCACTTTCGGGAGCTCAACATTCACTGCATCTACAACCTTCCCAGGATCCACACAGCAGGCCCCTGCTGCTCCAAAACCTTTCACATTTGGGCCCAGTGGTGGAAGTAGCGGCGCAGCACCATTTGCGTTTGGAGCCGCTGCCAGCACAGTAGCGCCTGCATTTGGGACTAACAGTCAGCCTACATTCGGTGCAGCATCATCTGGCTTCCCTTTTGGAAACACCACCACCCCTTCTGCGGCTCCAGTCTTTGGGGCCTCCACACAGACTGTGGCCTCTCTCCCTGGCCCAGCTCCTACGTTCAGCTTCGGAGGCGCATCAACGGGCACTCAAAACACTGCTCCGAGTACTCCAGCGCCTCCTGCCTCTGGAGGATTTAACTTTGGGGCCTCACTTTCGGCAACACCATTTGGAACCCCTGGGCCTGCAGTTCAGACACCAGGGTTTTCCTTTGGAGCCAACAACACGGATAACAAGCCTGCTTTTGGTAAGTGTTTTTTTTTTAAGTGATAAAGGTCAGAAGGTCATATTTTCATAGTGTATAAGGGTATAGTGCTTTATTCAGGACACAACTATAGTTTTTCTGTTAACCCAGAATGCACTGTTAGTTACCGTGGTTACTACCTTTTTAGCAATGTTTTTAAAACCAAATTTTGTTACTTTTTTTTCGTATTGATTAATTTCGATATGCATTTCTAATTTAGTACTACACGATCTGGCATTAGTTCCTAGTTTAATTTAATCATATTACTATTGTTTTGCATTCATAAGTGCAGTTACTAATGTTTATTTATTGGAAATTTGACAGGAAAGCACTTCGCTTGAATTCAGATACAGATAAAAATTAACTTTTATTAACAACAGTAATGTGTAGTATTCTACTCTTATTAAATGTACCATTATACTGAACTGTCTTTTCTTTTTTCTAATGAAGGAAATTTAACACTTTGTGGCAAACAAACCCTTATCTTTAAACTTTTAGTTTTACAAATCACATTAAAATGGGATAATATTGAAGTGCTGAAAAAAGTGTGAAGCACTTTAAAAAGTCCTTGAAAGGTGCCTTAATTTCACTCTCAAAAGTTTGCATGAACCCTGAAATGAATATTGTAAAAACATATTAAAATATTGAAATAATAAACTATTTCTGCGACAACCATGGTTACAGTTAGCGTTGCTAAATTAAATCCATGGTGAACGTTGTTGATTTGTGGACTGGAGAGCCTTAAATAACTTGTTCATTCATGGCACAATGTTTCTCCTGGTCACCGCTGTTTGATCTGATATATCTATGGTCTATAACAGAATTCTTTGCTTAATTTAAATGACTCCCACTAGATTTTGCAGGAATGTTATTAATTCTGCCACAAATTCAAACGCTTTCTCACTGGATGTCCTAGTGCTGTGTAGTAATGGTGTTGCATGATTGAGATCTGAGTAAACCTGTTCTGAGCTCGCGCTGCGCTGACTAATATTGGTAGATATTTAGAGCTGATAAACGGTCTGCGCAGGTCAAACGAGAAGCGCGGTTTTGCTTCGCTTTTATTTTGTTTGCACCAGCAGGCAAAAAGGTCGCAAAATGCAACCATTTTGCCGCAGTCTGGAGCCCTTTGTCCAGCACTGTTCCTTAGGGGTTTCCACCTAAATGTGGCGATGTATAGCCTACATACTCATTCATTAGGCTGCAGTGTGAAGCGTATCATTTAAAAAAAAGTCATTTTACAGTTAGGATGTCACCATAGACATTGGTGGAGTTCAAAAAGAATATCCATACCTTAACAACATTAGGGCTGTTTCTATTCTAATATCTGAAAAAATGGTTTACTATTTCGTGCTATTTCCAAAAAATTTAGAACAGAAATTCTCTATACAGATACACTCTTTATTTACAGCCAATGTGATATACAAATTTGCTGAAATTTAAAAATGAATGTATTTGTTAGTATTGGTTTATAATTGGTAAAAGTTTGAGGTGTTTAATGATTTGGCTAAATCATAGTAAAACTGTCATCTTACATTCTCCTCGTTTGTCTTGTTATCTTAGGAACATCTACTCCTGCTTTCGGTCAGTCACCTGCAGGAATGCAGATGCCGTTTGGCAGTCCTGGAACCCCAGGATTTGGAGCAATGGGCGCCGCCTCGTTTGGTAAGCAATAAATGACTTTCACATTTAAAAAATATTTTATAATAACCTGGGTCTATTCTATCTTTTCTCTTTAATAATATTTCTTTTTTTTTCTTTTAGGTGCTTCACCAGCTTCTTTCTCTATCGGAACGGGATCCAAGTCCTCTGGGGCTCGTCGATTACAAGCCCGTAGGCAGCACCCGAGGAAGAAGTAACACGGCTGATGTGAGTCCTGTCCCTTTCATTATTGTCAAATGGACTCTGTTACTACTCCTTCGGCTGTCCCACCTGCCCCAGACACTGCTGCTACTGCTGCTGGTCCAAACACAAGGCTGTCAGTCAGACCTCATCTCTACAACCCTCCAGACTGCCAGGGCTGGTCAGGTGTGTAGGATCAAGGCTCAAGGGGTGTAGATTTTTAGAGTACCGGGCGGCCCCATCTCTGCTGTTGGGTGCGCCCACCGAGACTCATCACAACCTCGCTAATGGAGTCTGTAAATGTCTGATGAGGACGTCTGGTGTTGGGGAAGGATGGCGAACAGGAGCGAATTATACTTGAAAGAAAAAGAGACTTTCAAATCTGGACACTCAACATGAATTTCAGTCCAGGGCTGTTGGATGAAACCGAATCTTATTTTTTACTTTTGTTTTTGGTCGAGAAATCGTATGCTCCTTTATTTTAAATCCAGTGAATATATAAAGATACCTTCCTTTTTTTTGCAGTTCGCAGAAATTTGTCATGCTTTTTCATCATGCTTAGCAGATTCTTCACATTTTTTTGTTAAGCCTTCAAAGCGTGAATATTTTTCCTGTTCCATTAAAAAAGTTTTATTTTGCCTGAGTGAGCTGCATAATAAACAATTGAATTTTACACAGGTTTTTCTGCACGTTCCTTTAAGAGAAGCAGTTTACACAAAGATCGTGTCTGTTTTCCTGCATACGTTGAACTTCTGTCTGTTTAAAACCAAAGCTAATGTCTCAGTGTGACGCTCCTCTCTCCGCCACACCATTGGCCGTTTTACTACCTCTCCATTTTAAACGTGCATCTGTGTCCCAGCTGAATTGGTTTACTGCAGTCTGCCTCATTCAAATTACTGTTAATTATACTCTTAAAGTTGGCACTTATCGCAAGCATGTAGGCAAAACCTCATGTTCCTATATCTGTTGCACCTGCCCATCAGTGTTTGGCTGTCAGGCACTGGATGTTGCTCCCATAACGGTCTCATTTTATTTCCGTTAATTATTTTCTAACACTTACATTGCTGTGTGCCTTAGTGTGTTTTGCTTATGGTTGCATATGGATGTTGGATTTATACTCTGAGACACGGATGCCTGTTTTTCGTAATGACGTGTAAGAGCATTTTAGATGATTTAAAAGAATATGATCTCAAGTTCAATTATTTTTGATTACTGACTAAAGAGATTTGATCCAACTTCAAACTCTGTAGAAGAGCAGCTTTGAGTGAAAGTGTGCAAAATAACTTGTTCACGTATGTTTTGGAAATAAACATTTGACTGTGTGATCAACTCAAATAAGTGCAAAAAATAAAATTGAAAGTGCCCCTAAAATGTGTGAACTTCAGGAATGTAGTTGCGTTGCGGAATGTTGGTTTAAAAACTATTTTGCTCATTCACCTTCAGATCTGATTTAACTGAGAGGCTTAAATGCTATTTATATTGAACTTTTTTCCCTTTTTTTTTTATGTGCATGTATACCATTACTGAATTTTGAATGAATCATTCCTGGCTTTGTATGAATCCTATGGTTTGTGCATGCTTGTGATGTTTTAAAATACCAAGATATAGCAAATATTCAACCTGCGTTTGAAACGGCATGTCTTAAGAACGTTCCTGAATCAGAATCTTAACATATTCTCAGGTCTGTTAAGTGAATGAGCTGTGTAATATGATTTAATGTTTTCAGTCAATATACAATGTTGTATATTCACTAGACACTGGATTTAATTAGTACGTCAATGCACAAATATGGAAGCACAAAACCACCATTTTAGGGTTTTTGTATTTTTGTTCACCCCCTAAAATTATTGATTTAAAATGATTTACAAAAAATACACTTAATTGGGGACAGCAAAACGTTTTTATAATGGTGTAGCCATCCTAGTCCCCCTTGCATGCAATTCCTCATGTAGGTCTTAAAAACATAATTTGTAATCACATTTTTGAAGTATCCTCATGCCCAGACTGATGCAAGGAGGCATGGGACCAGGCTTTCTGTTTATTAGAAAGCTGTACCAAATACAAGTGAGACGTGTAGACTGTTGAGAAAATGAGATGTGCGCTGGATATCTCAAGATGTGAATGATTGAGAGCAGTTGTACCTAGTTGTTTGTTTTTAATATGTTGCTATAAGTGAATGCTCAGTTTGTGTGTAAATGACCCTTCCCACTAACCCTCAAAGCGTGAGTGGATTTCTGGATGAGGCGGCACACGGATTGTGTTGTGTCTGCTTAAATGCTCTGATAATGAGATGCTGGTTTTGAATAAAAATGGATAAAAGTTGATTTGCAGTGAATTTCAATGTGTTCAATGCATGACAGGTATTCAACTTGTGTGTATACATGAATTTATTTGCAATTAATCTAAAACTGAAATCTGACATAAAATAAACTTTAAATTGTTTATCACATTTCAATAAAGCAGGGGTCAGTGTCCAGTAGTATAGCTGAGCAGAGAATGTTTTCATTTTCACCACACAAAGTCCTCTAACTTCAGGGTTCTTGCTTTTTGTGTTTCTTTCTGTTTCTCCTTTTCTTTGAGCTTGGATTTGCAGGTTGTTCGTTTGCAGTCTGTGAGGTTTCTCGTTCCTCATCAGATGGACTGGATTGTGGTGTGTCTTGCTTTTCCTCACCACCAACTGGCAATGTTGTGCTGTGACAATAACAAAATCACATTAATATAACCGAAACAAGGCTGACAAGAACATTCAGGTCTTATTTTTCCATAAAATATAATTGTGACATGTTTCATGACAATTAAGAAATTGTTACTGTAATGAGAAACATAAGATGTTATTTAAATTGTAATATACATATAAACATACTGTTGAAGAGGTTGGGTAACAGTACGATTTTGTTTTGAAAAAAGTTCATATTTTTATTCGGCAAAGTAACATTAAATTGAACAAAGGTGACGGTAAATACATTTATAATGTCACAAAAAAAAAACGTTCTATTCATCAAACGATTATCACAGCTTTCACAAATATTCATCAAAGAATATTGGGGGAAAAAAATGTATCATTGTTTCCACAAAAATAATTTTTTTAACATTAAAATAAAGTGTTTCTTGAGCAGCAAATCAGAATGATTTCTGTAGTATAAAGTGACACAAAAGACTCAAGTAATGACACTGAAAGTTCAGCTTTGCCATCACAGGAGAATATATATATATATAATTATAAATATATTAAAATAGAAAACAGTTATTTTAAATTGTAATAATATTTCACTGTTATTTTACAATAAATTACTTTTTAGACTATTTTTGATCAAATAAATGCAGCCTTAGGAATCATGAGAGACTTGTTTAAAAAATCTAACCAACCATTTTTTATTTATTCATTTATTATAAGTCACGGCAGTATTTTCTGTACAGCCTTTAATTTAGGCTGATATAATTAAAAACAATTTGCATCTGAACAGCATGATTCTCATCCCTGTATTACAGTAAAATGCAGTAACCAATTAGAATCACAACTGATAATTTGATTTTAAGGCTTTTTGTTCATGCAAAGCTTTTTTAGATTTTATTATGGGGTGAAAAAAACAAAAACAAAATTTTTTTTTCCAGATATATAGCCAATAGCCTCACATTTAGTAGTCATCATTAAACTTACATCATTGGGAGGTTCTGTCCGTCTGTCTGTAGGGGACGTCTCTCCAGCATGGCCACAAAGAAGCCATGTGTCCGTGTTTTTGCTGTGCTTGCACGAAGGCACTGGGTTAAAGGGTCGTGACCCCTCTCGTGCCAGTTCGGAAGAAGATGGACAAGTCTACAAGCAAAGAAAAACTAAAAACTCCTCATACTGTGAAACACATATTGAATGATTTTGTGTCCCGGTCTGAGTTTCTGACCTGAATCCAGGGTTGTGCTGTAAGCAGGCCGACACAACCTCCTCGTTCTCCTGTGTGTGAACGGAGCAGGTGGAATAGACGACGCGCTGTACCTGAGGAAACTGCAGCGCGTGCTTGAGACAGTGCAGCTGAAAAGCAGCCAGCGCCTGCAGACGCCCGTCCTTCTGCGGCTCGGAGACCTCATCTCGTAGACAAACCATCCCTGAGACAAACAAGCACAAGTCTGAGGCCGCATTTACAGCACATGGTTCAAGTGAACCAATTCTGATTGATCAGACAGATCAGATATGACCTACGTACATGTAAGCAGGAAAAAAGCACATGGATTCTGATATTCTCGAATCGTTTTCAATCAATGATTTGTATTATGTCTGCGTACTAGGGGTGTAACGGTACATGTATTCGTACCGGACCGTTTCGGTACGGTGCACATGTGCACCGAATGCAATCTTTCACGTAAATTAGGCTAGTTTTGTGTGCGGAACATACGTCAATTCCGAGTTTCCACACGAACATATTAAGTGTCGGAAGTCTCCGCGTTGCACTGATTAAATCTGATTAATCGTTTTTGTGATTCAAATACATGTAAAATATTACCATAACATCTGTCTTCCTGTGTGCGGAAATTTGTTTATGTTGCTGTGACAACGAAACACGTGCAAGCGCGCCTGTGTTAAGAGCGCTGATGCGCTCATTCTGTGGACATTTCCGAATGCCTTTCTGTTAAAAGCGGGCTTTCCACACAAACAAACGTACATGTGTCATTAGTATGAGAAAAAAAAATTGGATTTTAACTCTCGGGTCGGGCTCGGACATAAATATCGATCACCACATACACGGCACGCTCGCTTTAGCCCAGCCCCTCGCTAGCTAGCGTCATGGCCAATATTGGTTTGCAGGGCTCGCAAAATCGCCCGCCCGACGTCCCGGGGCTATTGTATTTTCCAGTCGGGCAACCAAAATGCATAACCGGCCTGCCCGACGGGCTATCTGAAATAGTGTTCGCTTCAGTCTTGTTATAATCAGATTCAGCCCGTTCTTCGTCTTCAATCCGCAGTGGCGCCGAACAGAGCGCACGTCAGAAACAGAGGACAGGGTGTGTGTGTGTGTGTGTGTATCTGAGCCTCATTGGTCTGTCACTGCTCGTCAATGTCAGAATATTAGAGATTACCAATCAAATCAAAGTAGGCGGGATTTATATTCACAGAAGCGGCTGAGCGCGAATTTGAGCAGAGCGACTCGACGCTTCAGTTTACGGTCAAGTGCGATAAGATGTAAGTAGCTAAACTAAATATTTCATTTTTTTTTTTTAGGTCATGAATGTTAAACAAATGACAAATTATCAGGCAAACGAATTTACTTGTCTAATTTCGCCATTTTGAACTGAAAATGGGCCTATAACGTGACTCATGTAATTCGTTTACTGTCATTGTGAGGGGACGTGAAACATTAACAAAGCCGTTTTCATCTTGTTAGGCACAATATTAATAACGAATGTGTACATGTTGAGAATTAATATAGTACAATTTGTAGCCTTCAGTAAATTTAAAAAGTTCAGCTTTAGGAGGGGAAGAGACAGGGCAAGATGAGGAGACAGAGAAAAAAGTGTGATGGAAAGAAGTGAGAGCAGGTATTGACAAATACTGCCCGCTGACATGGTTTTAAAGCTATTTCTTATCCTTTTTTTGGCCTTCAAACGTCTTGAAATGCACATATCAGAAAAATAAAAAATTTGAATCCCCTAACAACCTTAAATTTAGGACCTATTTGATTATAAAGCCCTGTCTACGGCCCTGTATTAAGATCAATAATGAATGTGTACATATTGTGAATAAATTTAATAAACTTAGTTAGGCTACCTAGCTTTCCTAGCTTTCAGTAAATTAACGTGTCTGAGAAAATGATTCATAAATCAACCTATCAGCTGACCCCAAGTTTACTTTCGTCATTGACAGACAAAAAAGAAAAGCCTATCAGTTAAAACTCAGCTTTAAGACGGGAAGAGCCAGGGCAAGAGAAAAACAAAGAGAAAAAGAGTGTGATGGCTGATGAGGAGAGAAAAATAATCAGCTGTGTGACATAGTTTTAAAGCTATTGTTGTCCATTTTTTTGCCATTCAAAACATCTTAAAATGCACATATGTAGATCAGAGAAATCAAAATGTTCTCGAGCCACCGAGAAAATTATTGCAGATTGGCCCCCGAACACCCCTAACTAGTCTACCTCACATTTGGGACCTCAGTGATGATAAAACCCTGCCATCTGCATGTTAATGAAACTAGTTAATTGTGAGCGTTAGACCCTAACCCAAAGTGTTACCTTTTTATTTTTTATTATTTTTATTATCATACCCTCATTGGGGGCTGAGCCACAGACAGATTCATGTTCCATACTGGTCACACACATTTCAGTTCAGAGAACCAGATGTATATTTGTATTGATGATTCTAATTTAATTATTTTATATCCAATTGTTGATATTTGTGTTTTGAAAAAGTTTTTGATTCATGTTTTGACTCCAAACCAATTTTCTACATAAAAAAAATGTCTTTTTATGTGGGCTAGTAAAAAAAATTTCGGGCTACCAAAATCTGAAGAGTGCCTGCCCGAAGGGCTACCAGCGATTTAGAAATTTTGCGAGCCCTGGTTTGAGAGTATTTTATTTAGTGGAGAACTTTGCAGCAGTATTTTATTTCTTCTTCTTTTTTTTTTATATCTTTTTTTTTATTAGCCTAACGTTATATTTTATTAAAAAGTGTGTTTAAAAAAGTGTAAACAAATTGTTAAAAAAGGAGTTTATAGTAAACAACCAGCAGTTTAATGTTTTGCATCTCTTTCCCTTACTGTACCGAAAATGAACCGAACCGTGACTTTAAAACCGAGGTACGTACCGAACCGTGATTTTTGCATACCGTTACACCCCTACTGCGTACATTGTAAATTACGTTGTTTTTACTTCCTTTTCGCCTTAAAATTTTCCGGGTCAGTACATCTACTTTGGGTTGTTTCGCCAAGTGTATAGAGTAAATGCAGATATCGAATATGGGTCCCTTTTAAAAGGAGATGTAAGCAGGTCGTCAAAGATTTTTTTGTGTGTGGATATGGTCAACAAATCAGAATTGGGCATCAAGACCTGCAGTACAGCCCAAACGGCAAATATCTAAAACAAGATATATCACTGATGCAGTTATTCATTTATACGATATAATTACCTGATCCACTGCAGGAGGGGTCCAGAAGGATGTACTTGACTTCCTTGTACTCTGAGCTCAGTGGATCTACTTTCAGAAAATCCTGATTGGCCAGCTGATGACATGTGACCCCAGCACGAAGGAGAAGAGTGCTCATGGTGGACAGGCGTTTTGCATCAAGATCGAAGGCAAACAACTTCCTGTTGTCCATTTAGAAAATAAATTAAAATGTTAATTAAATTAATAAAATATAAATATTTAATTTGACTATATATACAAATATTAATTTATAATTGTATTAATTTTTAAATATAATAAATGAACAAAGTGTGTATATATATATATATATACAGTAGTAGTCAACATTTGAAGTGGATCAAAAAAGTTCCTAAGACAATAATGGGTATTGTTCAAAAATAATTTAGCTTTGATTAAAGGTTTTGATCCACTTCAAATGTTGACTACTATATATATTTATGTATATATAATGTATATCCATAATCTTTACATACACATACATATATATATAAAGATTATGGATTATGTCCGGGCCTTTATACTTCAGTATTAGATATAGAGATGCTGTACCCTTTATTTTTCATTATGGCAGCTAGATGGCTGGTTTTGTTTCCTGGAGCTGCACAGGCATCGATGACGTGACTGCCAACCGGAGGGTTTAGGAGGAAAGCAGGAAGACAGCTGGCCTACAAAACATTTAATATGAACAGAGAGCAAAATAACATGAGGTTCAACTCATCTTGCAAACAAATGTAGGTGCAGTATAACGGTTTACCTTGTCCTGCAATATAATGTGTCCTGCTTTATAAAGGAAGTGATTGTGGAAGTCCGTTTTTGAGCTGAAAACCAGAAGATCCTTGAGATGAAGATCACATAGAAATGTTTTCCCAGACAGATGATCAAGATCCTCAAGCCTGAGATGATGAAACACGAAATAACAGATCAAAAATACTTCATTTGAAATGCATTATATAGAATTTTGTGACGTGCAGAGGACAACGTACCGCATTGTTGTTCCTTGATATGAAAATCCCTCTCTTTTTAAATAGTCAATGACGTCATCAAGAGTTGTTTTCAGGCTGTTCACTCGCACATAGCGAGGAATTATATTACCTAAAGAGACAGAACATGCCAATGAACAAAAATCTATAAATAGCTTTGTCAAAGGAATGTTAGTACATATGACACATGTATGGTTATGTCTTTGTATATACATACACAAACATGTATTAGTATACACACATACATATGTAAACTTTTATGTTAGATTTGACAGCATATATATATACACACGCACACACACACAATTAAAAAGAATAGCCTCTACATGAATATCACGACCACTACATTATTTTTACATTATTTTACTAATTCAATCAAATTACATCATTCATACCAACATTACCTTGAGTCTGCTGAGAACCGGAGGGAAGCAGGTCCTGATTTCGACTCACTTTCTTTTTTATTTTGATTCTTGCCAGGGCAGATTCTAATCTGGAGCGATGCTTCAACATCGTGGTCTTCCAGGCACCTCCACATTTCACCCCACGGCCGATGAGCAGGTCATACACCAGCACCTGTTGTACACACAATGACACATCTGTGATGCACTGATCCACACAGGCATGTGCTTCACAAGTGACCAATTAAAGTAGAGTCCTTTACTTTGGCTAAATGGATCCGGAGTTTTGTTTCTTTCAGAAGCTTGGTGCTGTTGATGATCTCCTGCAGAATTGATGAGTATTTCTGTGTTTCACACACAAGTGCAAAGAGTTGCTTGATATTCTGATGAAGAGACAAAAAAAAAAAAAGTTTAGTTTTTTAACGGGAATCTATCATAATAATTGTTATTATAATTTTAAAACCATTATAGTCCCCATAAATAGTAAACAAACATAATCATGTCATGTTTAGTAAAAAAACAAAAAAAAAACGTCTTGACTCGTGACGTCATTTTAACTCGACTATTTTGTCCCAATAAGCTTTAGCAAAGCTAAGTATACTTGATTAACAAGGAGACAACAATGCAAGTTAAACGCACGCTTGAGATAAAATACGAGACATGTGAAGAAAACAAGGTAAAGTTAAATATCAATTGAAAAACAGAAATTGTACTTCAATTTTGTTCAATTAAGCCCACAAGTGCCCATCCTTCTTACACAATTATGGACACACAATTATGCCTTATAGTGACTTAATAAAAGATTCCTGAGAGACAAATATATTAGCACTTACTTGAAATTTACTGTCATAAACCAGAGTTTTCACAGCACCCTTTTTCTGCTCCACTTTCTCAAGAATCTCTGCCGCTTTCATATAAAGTGCCATGCTTAAAATAACACAAGCGCTTTATACAGTTAACTGAACACACGTAACTTAATACATTCACATATAACTAAATCTAGTGTCTTTATCCAGTCAATTTCTCTTGCTGCAATGGAGAAAATGCACTACCCACGTTTTCATATTTGTCTGGTTAGTTTTTGCATCGTTTTTCGACAGTACGGAACGTCTTACGATAACTGTAGTACTGATGAATGCCCACTAGAGTGCGCCAAAGACAATTGAACAACTGCTCGTAGTTATTGCCAAACTTCAAGAATTGATCTAATGTATTAATGTGAATAATAAATGCGCTTAGAAGTAACTTTTAAAGTCTTCAATGTGAACCATGCAGGCTTTCCTATTCAATTTATTGAGATATTAACATCTTCAACCAAGTGCTTTCTCTCATACACATCTGAATTGCTAATTACTAAACTGACACCCTCAAACATTATGCATGAAACCCATTTAGCATCCTGTGAACTATTGTCCCGTGTGAATAATACTGTCTTTGGATCCACTTTAATTCCCCTTGAAGACAATAAAACAGCATTGGACATCTCTAGTGAGTTTCACTTGAATGCAAATGTGATTTAACATAGGAAAGCCGCCTTATGAAATAGTAGTATCATACATCAGGCTTTAATGGCCCATATGATATAGTGAGAATATGGAGTTCATACTCAGGAGGAAAAAAACACCTCAGCCAGACAACAGAAGGCATATAGAAGATTGTGTACAACAGTTTTTTTCAGTTAAGTTTTGTTCATGGCCTTAGAAATTCATGTATCAAATATAGGCGGCTTTGTATGGTTAAAAAGGCAAACATATGGGTTAAAAATCAACGAAATACCACCTAGTTGGCTTTTTAAAAATCAGAGGGATAGATTAATTACCTTACTTATAATCCATTGAATGGATCATACAAATATTCAACATGACTCACTGTTGCATTGCATGAGAACATTGTGGTGCAAGGTCTGGTGGATGTAAACTTAATCAGGTCAATGTAAAATGAGTTAATGTTACCCTGAAGCTACAACTAAACTGTTATTTAGATTAACTTCAATTGAGTTCACACATACTTGAACCTCTGGCTAATAAAAACGCTTCTATGACTAGGTTCAATGATTTTTTAACATTCCACACGGCTCATTTTAGCCGTATCGCATAACCAGGACATTGTTGAGTAATCCTAGAAAACATGTATATTTCTTTAGGGGGTTAAGAGACAATCTTCACATTCTTGTGATCTCAGGTTATAAAGGTGTTGGGTGATAACCAGCATTCCTTAAGCTTGGAGAACCGTGTCGAATACAATTCCCAGCCTTTCTGAGCAGAAATCTGAGATGTTTGTAACTTCTGGTGCTGTATTAGATGTAGTGAAGTTGAAAAAGTGGCTAAACAGTGCTTTATGGGCGTCACCAATGGCCTTTAGCATATAAATGGACATGTGTGTCATTGGACTAGATTGGGCAATTGACTCTCTGCCACTCTGTGTGTTCCTGGTTTAGGAAATGATGTCATTAGGCTCCTCCCTCCTCTTACCTGAACACAGGGGTAGGGCCAGACAGAAGCCGTCTGTACAGACAGGAAAAAAACAAGGAACAGTTCACAACCTGTTTGTCTTTGACAAAAAAAAACTGTTTTTATGTGAAAAAGAGAATACAGATTGCACAGGATCGTGTTTAACAACTTGAAGAATGGACGTCCCAGAGAATTCCCCAGGGATTATGGGACTTCTGAAAACTTTTGACGCTTCAGAGTTTGGGAGTTGGGAAAAGATTGGCTCCGGCGGCTTCGGACAGGTGTACAAAGTACGACATATTCAGTGGAAAACATTGCTGGCGATCAAGTGCCCTCCCAGTCTTCATTCAGATGACAAGTGAGTTCATTTTTTATTGTCACTTTCAGCTCACTGAGACTTCTTTATAAGAGTGTTTAAAGTGTGTGCGTGTGTGTGTGTGTGTGTGTGTGTGTGTGTGTGTGTGTGCGCGCGCGTGTGTGTGTGTGTGGGTGTATTAGTTAACCACAATCATCTGATGATAGGCAAGTGAAGTTTGTTTTTGTGATGTGAAGTCCATAATTTGGGAATGCCATACTGGAGATATGCTTTCATGTCAGTTTGCATTGATACTAATTGATATTTGTTGGTTTGTTTATTATTTATTTTGAGTCAGAAATGCAATACAGAATTCCTTAACTTTTTTTTTTTTTGTCCAATGTGAATTATTGTGAGCATTAATATTATTCATTACTTCTAGGCTATTAGTCTCTATTTTGTTCAAATGAACATTTATTGTGCTTGCATGCTGCCCCTCAACGTCATGTTGTCAGGAAACTTCTTCTAATATACTGCCTTGAGCTATGATCCCCAGTCTCACCAAATATGCAATATGGATATCTCTCAAGACTCTGTCTAAAGACTTACATGTGCATTACATCCATTTTCCACTTTTAACCCTGTCCTGACATGACTAGGAGTGGCTGTATATGTGAGCTCTGTTTCCCAGTAACCTTCCATACAGAGATCTTACCCAGAGCTTTGGTATGCACAGATGTTGCAGTCACACGCATAACATTTTTACTTTTGGTTATATTATACAGTCAATTATGGTATACAATATCCCATACATTTTGTTATTGTGAGATATTTACTTATTTTATTCATATTACCTTTAAAAAGTTTGGAGTTGGTAAGATTTAAATTTTTTTTTTTTTTTTGAAAATCTCTTATTGTCACGTCAAGGCTGCATTTGTTTGATCAAAAATGTTTGATCAGTAAAAGCAGTAACAGTGTAAATATTATTGCAATTTAAAATAACTGTTTTATATTTTAATGTATTTAAAAATGTAATTTATTCCTGTGATGGCTAAGCTGAATTTTCAGCATCATTGCTCCAGTCTTCAGTGTCACATGATCCTTCAGAAATCATTCTAATATAATAATATATAATTTTTAATAAAATAATAATAAAATTTTTTTTTTTGTAAACTGTGGTAATTGTTTTCAGGATTCTTAGTGTATATATATATATATATATATATATATATATGTGTGTGTGTATGGTGTATTTAAAACAATGAAATATTCATGAATATTGGGCATGCACTTATTGGCTTTGTGATTTTAAAAAATGGCATATATAGAAAGTGTTGCGGATGCATACTATAAGGTTTTGCGAGAAATAAACCGTGTTATTCAGTCAAAATACTGCTCGGCCGTTACTCTGTGCTTGTTCCTGAGAGTGTGTGTGAGCCGTCATGCAGCCGCTGGCTCTGTGAAACTGTCTGCATGAATATAGCTATATTTACATTTAAAATTGTGATAATTATTCTAGTTTAGACTTTTTGAATTGCACTTCTGCGTGACCTTTGATACACAATTTCATGTGATGATATGGTGTGATTTTCTTTGGGCATAAATGTTTCAATAGCCTTGGATGAGCATGAATACAGGAGCATGTGTTAAGTCTTTTTCCCCAGGGATCAGGCTATTCATATTGTTATGCAACTCCTCTGGTCCTATAACTTTATGTAGAATAGGCCCTGATTGTACTTTGTTTATCAGATCAGAGGCACTATTGATATGTAGCACAATGATGTGTGGCAATTGGAAACATCAACAGGTCCTTAATGTTATAAGAGTTCTTCAGGCCTGGTTATGAGGGTCACATCAACTGCGACATACAGCTGTACTCTTGCGCGTCTTCTTGCAAAACTTGCTTTCGATCCCTTCATGTGGATGTCACTTTGCATCACCAAGCTTTAGGAGGAAAAAAACAAAAGCATCTGATTGAAATCTAATGAATGCCGTGACCATGTGACCCCGAACACAGCAGTTTATCAGTACCTGAGATCTGAAGCTAGACGAATTCTAATTTGCCTCTCTCATCTAAACAGGGCACGGACTTAAAAGCAGGCTTTGTCCTCCTGTGCTCCATCAGGCCTCTGCTTTAGCAGAGTTGCAGAACTGGTAGAACTGGATCCGCTTTTTTTTTTTTTTTTAAGAAAAGAACAGCTTTTGTTGAGCTGAAAAGGGTGGCAGAACAGTGTGGGGCATTAGAATGGGTAGTTTTAAACGTTTACCTCACTCCCTGTAATCTTCTCACTCTTACCTCCCATTTGTCCATCCCAGTGGGAATCTCACCGTTGTTTTCTACCAGACTTTAAGAGTTATGCTTTCCCTCAGCATTCTTAAAGCTAGTTTTATATCAACACTGACCCCCGGCTTGAGCCTAGTCTCAGACTAAAATGCATGTTTGAGCTGTTTTAACTAAATATATATTAAATAAATATATATTTAATATTTAACTAAATATTAAAACATGTCAGTGGCATTGTTTTGTCTCAAAATTCACACCTGTAAGTATGGGTCTTTTTCTAAAGCACGTTTATAAAAGCTACTTAAATGTTCTAATTGAACTAAGGCCTAATCCTGGCTTAATCTATGCCCTATCTGTGAAACCATGCAGGCCTAAAAGTATTTTTAAAAATAAATGATTTACTATTTTTTTCCAATTATTTGTTTGTTTGTATATTTGTTTGGAGTTATGATATCTCTTGGCCTCTCAGCTAGTTTTCTTTCAGTAGAAAATATAAAAACTAAGTGTATTAAAAAATAAATGCACTCATTTTTATACATTTAAATGTATGTATTTATTTATTTATTCATTAAGAGTTATGCTTCCCCTTCCTAAACTTCTTAAACCTCAACTCTTTTATTACATTTTATGATTTATTTATTTGTTTAATGCTAAAATTGTCGGAGAGAACTACGTGACCACTTAGGCTTAAGCGTTGACGTCATATGAGTAATAAAATACTCGGTAAACTAATAAAGTGATATGCAAAATGCTGACTTGCAGACATTGCAAACTTTTTGTTTATTATCTGTGCTTGATTTTTTGAGTTACATGCTGAGATACGAGTTGGTGCTGTTTGCAAAGCAAACAGATCAACAGTAAACTTTGAGATGTTCTTTGTGAGTCCAGTTATAAATTGTAAGACCTACATGTCTGACTTCTGTTTGACTTGTTACTAATAAACGGAGTTATGTAAGAACAAAGTACAAGAGCCATTCAAACAACCCAATATCTATCGATGTTAAAGACTGGAATGTAATTAAAAAGATAATGTCAGATAAATATAGCCTACTGTAAACAGCATTGTGGGAAAACGGTAAAGCTATTTGTGTACACGCTTGAACGCTGTTTCAGATGCGCTGGCTTTTTCATAATGGAAATTTAGCCAATAGCTAAGAAAACATTGTGTCATTGTTCATAATACGCTTCCGGACAATATGAGTGAGTCAGCTTTGTCATTTGTGTTCAGGTCCAACGGGTTTTTAGTACCTTCCCTTGTTGTTGTTTTTAAAAGTGCCTTGCTGTGATTTCTTTATGATCTTTTTAATGAATTGGGTGTGTTGCCAGTTATCCAGCTAAAATCCAGCTGTATCCCTCCCATGTGAAGACATCCCTTACAAAATAAATGCTATTTACATTCCACAGCTTTTTTTAACACAGTATTTTTTTTGTTGTTTAGGGAGCGTGCCGAACTCTTGGAGGAGGCCAAGAAGATGGAGGCGGCTAAGTTCCGCTACATCCTCCCCGTGTACGGCATTTGCAGCGACCCGCAGGGATTGGTGATGGAATACATGGAGACAGGCTCTCTGGAAACTCTACTGGCCTCAGAGCCACTGCCCTGGGAGCTGCGTTTCCGTATCATCCACGAGACGGCGGTGGGGATGAACTTCCTGCATTGCATGAACCCGCCCCTACTTCATCTTGACCTTAAACCAGCTAACATCCTTCTTGACGCGCACTACCACATCAAGGTGAGACAGAACGAGCCACGTCTGGTCATGACGTGACTTTAACTGCTCATGTTTTTAGACCTTCCAAGGAATCAATCACAGTTGATTCATTGCATCAAAGCTTCGGTGTGCGTGATTCATCACTACCTGAGTAAACTGCACTGCTTTTGAGAAAACACCTACAGGTTATTTGGGGCTTTATCTGCCGATCACTCACAAGGGATAGTTCATGCCAAAATCGACGCATTTACTCTCCCTCGTGTTGTTCCAAACCTGTATGATTTTCTTTCTTCTGTGGAAACCGCAAAAGAAGATTTAAAAAAATAAATTAAAAAAACTCTCTGTCTTTCTCCTTATGTTGAAAGAAAGCATATTCACAATGGTCTTTTTTTTGTCCTTTAAGGCAGGGATTCCTAAAAAAAAAATTCAGGCGAACCACATTGACCTAAAACAATTTTTCAATAATTTAACAACCCATTGTTCACGGTTCTCTGGTGTTTAATAGAATAGTCACATGACATGCTGGTAAACATAGTTTTTTTCTGATTTATTTTAATTTATTTCTTTTTTATTTAATTATTAACTTTTTGTCAATTCGTGAACCCCATTTTGGGAAACCCTGTTTCAGGAAAGATCATGATGTTCGGATCAAAAGTGCAATAACACTTGCTGGATTATGTGCTTCAGGTTCATGAAAACACCCCGTCAACATGATGAATTGTAATCTAAATCCAGCGCTGACTACCGAACAATAATTTTAATCTCAGTCGTGTCAGATCATCTATGCTGGAAGTAATGAGGGGGGAGGGTACGCCTATCATTTTCTTTTCACGGTCCCCGCATACCTTTCCAGAAAATTCCCTGAGGGTTGAAAAGCTTTCCCATGCTTTATCCCATTTATATCCAACCTTCCCATGGATGAGTAAGCGGGTGTCGCGAGGGATGGGTGGGAATCGTCGTGTCGGATTGAAAAGGCTGGATGTAAACATGTATCCTGGACCAGTCTGAACAAGCTAAAGCTAGGCAGTGTTAATGAAGGGTTGGCACACACACGCCTACATATGCGTGCACACATTTACAGAAAAATCATGGCTTCCCCACCTAATAGGTCACCTGGAGGCGACTCTAAACATGTGTTTTTGGGGGAAAAAGCACAGTAAATAACACTCAAGTAAAACCTAATGTAGGGATGACTTTAAAACATCAAATCTAAAGACCTAACCATTTCCCTTTTCTTTCTCGTCTTCATTTTAGATTTCTGACTTCGGCCTAGCAAGGTGGAACGGCTTTTCCAGGAATGACGATATTAGCCGTGATGGGTTTTGTGGCACCATCGCTTACCTCCCTCCAGAGAGGATTATAGAAAAAGACAGAATCTCTGACATTAAACACGATGTGTACAGGTCAGCCAGTTTGGATTATTTTCATTATGTAAATTATAACTCGAATATGAGATTAGCTTCCGTTTTTCGAAACCACATTTCCATGCTTATGTCAATGTTGACTAACACATATGTGTTGTTTTACAGTTTTTCGATTGTTATCTGGGGAATTCTCACACAGAAGAAGCCATATCAAGGTAAGACGAGAAGTCAAATCTGTCTCTCAAAGTTGAATTGAATCGGTACAGAGAGCGTCTGGAAACCCTTATTATTACTCCTCTTTATTATGCGTGACATCAGATCCTGTAAATGTGGATTTTTTTGTTGTTGTAATCATTCCAATCTGTCCGGCACTCTGTGAGGGTTGTGATTTCCAGGTACAAGGGAAGAAAAATATATGACTGCTTTTTTTTAGTAACTAGCATTTACAAGAATTCAGTATGAAAGAATGAAACGGGAAAAAGAGGCATGAGAGGCTAAACTGTTGTGTTTGGCACCAGTGAATGGAAGCAGTTGGCTGCCAGACAACCCTTCCAAAAGGAACCTATACAATATCCTGATGTACTGTACAATGAAGGTTGAAATAACAGGACATGAAATTAGCGGCCTCTGTTTGCTTTTTGAGAAGTGTTAATTTTTTTAATTTTTTATTCAGGATGTTGTTGATCCCCGTTTTCATTAGAATAATGTGTATTATTTAAATTGTAGTACTTAAACATCAGTTGTTTTGCCTTTCATTTATGATAATTTAATAAAAAAAAATAAAAAAACGGTGTGTCCGAACATTAAAATAATATACAATATTAATGGAAGGGAATCAGCATTGAGAATTATGAGTAAAACAAAAGTAAACCATTTCAGATCTGTAACAGAAATCAGAATTGAAGGGAAATGTGCTACATACAAAATTATGAGAATGAGTTTTATTGTTTAGCAATGCAAAACCTATTTTCTTTTCCTATTGATTTTTGGGGTGAAATGACTTTGTGTTATTTACTCGATTGTAATTAAACTACATGAACTATATCACTGCATTCTGTTGTGTGGCAAATATACTGATGTTATTATTTGCTCTGTCTGTTTCATAGGAGACAATAACATCCTGCACATAATGGTGAAGGTGGTGAAGGGTGTTCGTCCAGACCTCAGCCTTATTCCCCGCAGTCGTCCTCAGGCCTGCTCAGGGTTCCTGGCCCTTATGCAGAAGTGCTGGGTACATTCTCCTGAAGCCAGACCCAGTTTTCAAGGTGAGTGTCTCTCGCCTCCATCATACCAGTAACGAACATGAGTCATAGGAACCAGAGTTGCATTGCAACAGCGACATGACAGAATATGCCAGACAATGACATAATGTTGTCATTCATGTTTTGCAGTACATTTATAACTTATGAGTATGTTTTATTTCAGGAAGCATTTTCTATTAATGGGTATACCAGACTTTCTTAAATATGTTCTGTCAAGGTCAGACGCCTTTCTGTACGATTTCTGGGGTTTAGGAGTAGGGATTTGGTTAGGATTACTTTTTCAGACTGGGATGTTGTTCCAGGATCATGTCTTAATAGGCGGTGATCATATGAATATGTATGCATATTTATATGTTAATGCATATTTCTGTCTAACATGGTTCACTCTCTCCTCCAGAGATCACTTCAGAAGCTGAGGATCTGTGCACCAAACCTCATGATGAGTCCAGAGCTTCCATTTCTTCAGAACCAGAATGTTCCCCCTGCCCTGCCCCAGCCTCCAGCGAACAGGTAATATCAGATTGATCGCTATGCACGATTGTTCACAAATCTTCTTCCGCTTTCATACCGTTGGTGACGTAAATCAGTGTTTCCATCAGATTATGTTTATATGATTCATTAAGACTGACCTCAGCAAGGTAGAAGTCTTCCTGTCCCTCAGTTATTAGGCAACTCTTTGGTATTTGTTTGTTTTAGTCTAAGCACATAGTGCAAATGTTTCACCATCAGTGACAGAGAATGCCACCAAACTGCATTGCTTCAACAGAACCCTTTTGTCATTTTGTGGGTGAGCGTATAAAATTGTTTATTTTAGGAAGAACATGCTGTCCTTCATTTGTCAAAATGCTACGTCTTTGAAGGAAATGTTTACATCTGCAGTCAGTGACTTATTCATGTATGATCAAAGTGGCTCCCTCTATTATTTCTAAAATCTGAAAACATCGAATTAAATTTTCTCTTACAAACAATCTACGTTACTTTTCTTCACATACAGACTAGCAACCAAAAGCCAGTGAGGCCAAAGTCAGCCATGTTACCTGAGAAAGACTGCAGCCTCTCTGAGTTGCTGTCTCAGATCGACTCGGGCTTCTCGCGCAGTTTTAGCGATGTCAAAGAGGAGTCCCTTGAGAGCAAAGACAACACCAGCAAGAGACTGTCAGGCATCTCCTCTGTGGACTCAGCTTTCTCATCCCAAGGCTCTATTACATTGTCCTTTGAGAAGGAAAATAATGTGAATGGTAAGAGAAAAGCAGCTTACCACTCATGTTTTTGTTCAGTATACATAAAAGCTTTTAATTTTATGATTTTTATGACTTTATTTTATTACATTTTTTGTTTCATTTTGTTATTGGTTTCTTTTTTGCAAAGATTATTAATTATCATAGATGTTGAGCAGAAACCACTTGAAGAGATTTAGACAAAAATGGATGAATCTGACAATCGTAAATGTCTAATCTGTAAAAAAACTATTTTTCACTCATTATTGTTCTCCATTTATGTATTACTTTAGAATCCAGTGAGTTTCAGAAGAAGAAGCTTTGTGAAGCCATTCGCACTGAGGACATCGCTAAGCTGATGAAGATCCTCCAGCCACAAGATGTTGACTTGCTCTTGGAGGGTGGCAGCAACCTGCTCCACTTCGCCGTGAGTCTGGCCAATGAGGAAGCAGTTAAGTTTCTGCTGCTTAGCAACTGCAACCCTAATTTGCCCAATACTCAAGGAGCCACGCCCCTCCACCTGGCTGCCGAAAAGCGGCTGAAGGGAGTGTCCGAGATTCTCCTGAGCCGCAAGACGACAAATGTCAACGCCAAGGACGAGGACCAGTACACAGCTCTGCACTTCGCAGCCCAGAACGGCGACGAGGCCCTGACACGTTTACTCCTAGACCGTTCCGCTTCCATTAACGAAATAGACGCTCAGGGACGCACGCCGACGCATATTGCCTGCCACCACGGACAAGAGAACGTGGTGAGGGTCTTGCTAAGTCGTGGCGCTGATGTCCATGTCAAAGGCAAAGACGACTGGACGGCACTACACCTGGCTGCCTGGAAAGGCCATTTGGGAATTGTGAAGCTCCTGGTGAAGCAGGCAGGTGCCGATGTTGATGGTCAGACATCGGACGGGCGCACTCCGCTCCATCTGGCGTCTCAAAGAGGCCAGTACCGTGTGGCACGGATCCTGGTGGAGCTCGGCGCTAACGTGCACCTGACATCCGATGGCCTTCACAGTCCTCTTCACGTGGCGGCGGAAACAGGCCACACCAGCACCTCAAGACTGCTTGTGAAACACGGCGCAGATATTCACGGCCGGACGGCCAACGGCTGCACCGCCTTGCACCTGGCATCCCAGAAAGGCCACCTCCCGACGGTTAAAATGCTTCTGGTGGAAGGTGCTGAGCCTGAGAGCTCCAACCATGGCCTCCGCACGGCTTGTCACCTGGCTGCCGAGAACGGCCACTGCGAGGTCCTCCGAGAGCTTCTGCAGAACTTCCCCGACGTCGCTAATGCTCAAGACAGAACTGGATTCACTCCACTTCACCTGGCTGTACGTGGCGGCTACAAAGACGCTATCTGCGTCCTGCTGGAACGTGGCGCCCACGCAGCGCCGCTGTCTCCGCAGCTCGCCAGAGATCGCTCGTTTGACTACACGTCGGAATCGGAGCCAGAGAGTCCGAATCCTCTCACCCCGACAAAACTCGAGAGGAAAGTGGTTATTCTGAAACTCACCAGCCACAAAAATATTGACGGCACACTGATACCCGTAGACTCGTTGTGTGAATCGGTGCCTTGTTGAGGGTCCTACTGGGGCTTTGGCCTCATGGACATCAGGACATTTTGCCAATATGCTCCCAGACACTTTCTCCCTCTTTTTATCACTCCTACTTTATAAGACTGATAGATGCTTTAAAATAGGGATTCTTGTTATCCATTGGATTTAATGTACATATTGTAATTACTCAGTTATCAGATTATTGACAGGTATTTTCTCCCGGGTTTGGTCTCTTGACTTTCCTCAAGTGTTATTTTGTGATTAGAAATGCATTCTGTATGTATATATATATCGCTACTGTAAATAGAGCCTCGATATTGTACTTCCGGACTTCCTGTCATTTCCATGCCATTGTTTATCTATTCCTTTGTTTGTTGTATGTCTTCAATTTCACCATTTTCTTCTTGTTACCAGTGTACTGTGGTGATGGATGCAATGCAAGCAATGCTTTCTCCAACCCCAAAATTGTATTATAGAATTTTCTTTTGTAGCATATTAGAATAAGCTCATCATATATCAACTTAATATTGCACTTAAGTTCAAATCTTGGCTATAATTTAAAGAGAAATGGCAATGTTGTGAGGCCAATTATATAATTAAAATGGTTCACTCAAATAGAGCTGTGCATTTATAGAGCCATTTGGCTCGTACCATGGGAACGGGCCCTCAGGAGGATCACAGGTGTGGGTAGACCGTATGGGGGGAGGACTCTATCCCATGTACCCTCATGTTCAGGCCACTGGCTCATTCCTGAGACCACTTTATCTTTTCATCACTCTGTAAAACCACTGCGCCGAGCCCTGCATTATGCAAAGGGGGGTTGTAGCTGTCATTACCTTTCACTGTCTGGAACAGAAAGCCTGTTAATTGCTAGGTCTTTAAACTACTGTTGAACTCTGATTCTTTGTTGTTGTTGTTGTTGTTGTTGTTAGTATCCATGCATTTGCATCTGTATAAATAATCTTCCGTAGCAAACTCAGTAATCCAATGCCAACACCTCCTGCAGGTTTCACCATGACTTCTGTAATTAGCCTAGTTGATAAAGCTGCCTTGCCATTTCCCCTTTGTACACAAAAAAGGTATTTCTCAGTTATTCATAGTGTTTGCACAGTTTTATATTTGCACAGTTTTATATTTGATGAAAAATTAAAGTGCATCACATGTATGTAAAGTATCTGTTGTCTGTTGTTGCATATTTCAGCCCGTCAGACTTAACCATTACTACTGTTTAACCTTTGCTCTTTTCCCCAATCAATATTTGGGTAAAAAAAAAGAAGAAAACTTCAGCAAATTACCCAGAACATCTAACAACAGCATAGCAAGACACTGGAAACCACCAAGAACACCCTAGCAATACCTGGCAAGCGGCAACCAATTAGAACATGCTAGGAACCGCATAGCAACACCCCAGCAACCACTCAGAAAATTCTGGCAACCACACAGAACACCCTAGTGGCTGCATAGCAACACCATAGAAACCACCCAGGAAACCCTGGTAACCACACAGAACACCCTAGCAGCTGCATAGCAACACCCCAGCAACCACCCAGAAAACCCTGGCAACCACACAGAACACCATAGCAGCTGCATAGCATAACCCTACAAAGCACCAAGAACACATTAGCAACACCATGGTAACCACCAAGACCACCATTGAAACCGCATAGCAATAGTGTAACAGTTGGGTTCTGGAAGTAAAAACTCCATTCAGGAAATTGATAACTAATTTATCAGTGGGATTCCTGGTGAAAAACTGCATTACCCATGATGCTGTACAGATTTTTTCTTTCATACTATGGAAGTCAGTGGGGCTCATCAACTGTTTTGTTACCCATATTCAGAGGTGGACAGAGTACCGGTATAACTTACTTGAGTGAAAGTACAGATACTACTGGTCAAATATTACTCGGTTACAAGTTAAAGTTGTAAAGACCGATTTTTTTACTTAAGTAAAAGTACAGTATTACTCGTTTTTAAAAGTACTTAAGTATCAAAAGTAAACAGGAAATGTCAATGCATTTTGTTGTATGTAATACTTAAAGTACCTTATGCCTCTGAATCGATGCCTGCATACCCTCATATCAATATCACATTTATTTCTAGAACACAGTTCCAGTAGTGGGATTGAATGTGAGACTGAATAAGTGCACTCAATGGTTTCTGACACCCAAATGGCTGTTCCCTCAAATAGTGCCCTATTTAAAGTTTTTAGGCTTTTAGTATATGAATATGTTAGCCTTTTAGAAGACCAAACCCAACGTTGAAAATGAAAATCAGGTTGATGTCAGAATCCAATGTCAGATAGACGTTAATCTCAAACATTGGACAGACGTTGTATTGTTACATTTTATGCAACATTGATATTTATTTGAATGCAGGCCCATGACTATTGTAATGCCTGAAATTACATAAAATAGTGAGGGGAATGGAAAATGTTTTTCAAAGTTAAAACAATACCTTACTGTTCATAAGTGTATGACACACACCTCCACCACCTCATTATCTTAAAAAGACAACGGCGGGCCATGCACGATATGGATCCTCTTCCACTTTTTCAACAAAACTGGTGGGACTCGTCTGGCAGGTTGTGGGATGATGGTGTTTTAAAGCCAGCGACAGGCTCAAACGTGCACGAATACACACGTGGACACGTACAAACATCCCTCAGTAGATAGCAAGGGCTTGCAGAAAGCAGATGAATCCTCTGATTTATGAGCGGGTGTCAGACATGTGCAGCATATACTCACAGTTGTACTCTGTTGATCTCATGGAAAGTTACTCATTGACTAGCTCTGCAAACAGGAAAGAGCTGAATATAGTTATTGTTCCCCTAATCTGCTAGCTACTGTCTGTGGCCCAGTTCTCACTTGTTGCATAAAAATGTGCCTGAGTGCTTGAACTGAAAAGTCTGAAAGGTTCACCGGATTTGGTGTATGTATGGTGTCATATTAAGCATTTGGAAAAGATTACAATAATATAAAACAAGACTGATATACAACAGAGAACATAACCATAAAATATATGGTTATGTTTATAACCATGTTATAAACATAACCATGAGAAACAATGTAATACAGCAATGCAGGAGTTTTGTTTTCCATCAAACATACAACAGAAGTAATGAAGTATAAGAAGCAAGTATAAAAAGCAAATTGTGAAAACAAGCTTCTGAAATGGGTGATGTCAGGGTGAGTAATGCACTGGGACGCCTTGAACATACAGGTGTTTCCTTGAGGACATCTTGCTGTGAAATGAGATGTGCAAGATCTGACATGAACTGCATTCTTCTTCCTTGAATACACGCATGAATCAGCCAGAATGAGATGAATCTCTCCCACTCCAATGCCCCACCTTGTGGAAAAATAGGAGTAAATATATGCTACTCTGTAAATACATGCTGTCTTCCTTAGTTTGTGCATGCATTTTGAAATACATATCTTAAATGTATCTTTGTTACTGTAAAATAAGGAAGTGGTAGGCCTATTTTGTTGCGATCACTGATTACTAATTTGATTGCAAGGTGTTTCTGCTCCAAAAAGCTTTGTGTGTGTGTGTGTGTGTGTGTGTGTGTGTGTGTGTGTGTGTGTGTGTGTGTGTGTGTGTGTTTAAAATATGATTATTTTAAAAGATTAAAATATGAACTTTTTCCACAATATTAAGTTTTAAACGGTCAGTGTCACTTGGCATGCTTTTTATAATTTGTCTTTTATTTTTTTAATGTATATTAATTTATGCGGAACGTATTTTTATATAATTTTGAGGTGCTAGAACTGGTCAGAAGCTTTTCACCATTAATCCCATTTTTGCTTTATTGCAATTCACTTAAATGGTGCTGTTGTGTAAAAAAAGTTATAAAGTCATAAAAATAGCTTGCATATTAATTATTAAAGGGGAATAAAAGGCACTTGTATACACCATGTAATTCTGGAGGATATACTGTTGTATGCAAAGATGTTACCAAATATGCAATACTGTGTAAAAAAAAAAAAGTAATTGATCAAATACATTATTTGACCACTTAATATGAATGGATGTCTTTAATGGTAGCTCTGGCTGCTAGATTTACAGTATGTATGAATAATGTTTATGAGTAAATGTTGCAGTTTCTTATCTGGCCAGATGGTGGCGCTAATTGTTTGTTTATGGCTGCAGGAAGTGCCTATACCGTGTATATATATATTTTTTTTAAATCAAGAAAACAGAAATGAGGCTGTACAAACACCTTCAGCAGAACATTTAAGTACATCTACAAAAAACTTCACATATATATATATAAAAAACTCACTAGAAAAGAAAACAACAAAGACTCTAAAGCAAATAAATAAATGAATAATATAAATAAAATTACAAATAGATTTTAATGGACAACTTTGACAAGCAGGGGAAAGCAGATTAAACCTTATCAGCAGCATTACCAATAAATAAATAAAAATTTCACATTGCTTCAGTGTCACCTTTTTATTATTACTAAACCAACAAAGACAATTAAAGGGACAGTTCACCCAAAAATGTATATTCTGTCATAATTTAAGTTGTTTCAAACTTGCATGCATTTCTTTCTTCTGCTGAACACAAAATAAGATATATTGAAGAATATGGGTAACCGAACAGTTGATGGTACCCATTGACTTGGCCCCATAGTATTTTATTTTTTCATACTATGGAAGTTAATGAGATACATCAACTGTTTGGTTACCCATATTCTTCAATATATCGTCGTTTGTGTTCAGTAGAAGAAATAAATTACAGGTTTGGAACAACATGAGGGTGAGTAAATGATGACAGAATTTATTTTTTTTGGGTGAACTATCCCTTTAAGAAGTGAGTACCTCAATCAAAATTGTGAGAGATTAGGATGTGGCTACATGGTTGTGTAGTATTTCCCTGCATGTTTATCAATGAAAAGAGTCTCTATATTTGAAATGTGTTTCTAATATCTGTATTATTCCGATCTTTTGCCAGAATGACTCTATTAAAGACAGTTATGCCCATGGACAGAGAATCTGAATGCAAGGGGGGATTTTGGCATGAACACACACAGACAATCTGTCTATGAAGATGACACAGATGCTGAGTGCCAAATGAGGGCCCATAAACTGGCACATGATGAAAGCAGAAGCCATTTCTTTTTATATCAATGCAGAATAGAGTGACGATAATGGGATCCTCAGCAGAATAACTGTCTTGATTAGGCATTCACAAAGGCACATGTAGCGCTGGTTTCTAGTGCCATTTCAGTTATATAAGGATGTAACTTCACTACAGTGGAAGGATGGTGGTCGGAACGGAGAATCGAAAGCAATAGATGCGAGTTGCTTTGACGTGTTGTGAAGAGAAATTCCCTTCTGGAATTCCCCTAGTGAGAAAATGCTCGAGGCGATGTGATTGTTCTTCTGTGGTAAATTTTGATAAATAAAATAAAATAAAAAACGCAGCCTCGAAGCTAGACAAGTGGGCTACAGGGCATTTATATTAGGCTATAAAATGAATGTCATAATGTTATAGGCCTACTGATTTATTAAAGTTCTAAAACAACTAATAATTTTGATAAATTTACGTTTCAGTCAAAAAGTGGACGGTTCGTATATTTTTGCCCAACAAAAATAGTTTGTAAAAGAAACTAGAGCATAAAATTTGCCAAAAAAAAACACACTAAGCCGCTTTGAAACAACGTAAAAGTGGAGCGTAGCCACTGAGATTTCCCATCCACGCTCTCTTCGCATTACTTGCAAACTCAAGTGTAATATTTATATAATAAATAGCAGCACTATTTGAATGCCATACATTGTATAATATTTAAGTCCTACTAGCTATTTAAATTATATGTGCTTTCTTTTTTATCTTATTTATATTGAGCAGCAACTCACTCTTAATTCACCTGCGTTTGTATGTTTGTAAGTAATTAACAAATACCAAAAGTCGATAATGTGCAGCAAAATATTGTAACCCCTCGTAAAAGTAATGAATCTGAAATGTTACCCTCACCCACCCAACCTCTACATGGTGAACGTAATGACTAGTCTAGTCTTTCCACTCTGCTTTAGTGGACGGAGTAGAACCAGAGTAGGAGAGTAGTAGGCTAGTACCAGAGTAGTAGTACTGTAGTAGAGTAACGGTAGTACAGTAATAGTAAAATAACAGTACGTATAGCCAAAGACTAGATATCCTTGAAAGAGACTTAGTTTGGTATTGCTAACAGCGTCTCAGCGTGTAAAGAGCAAACAAAATAACAGAACCAATCAGAGGCGTGAATGCACAGCACGTGATCGAACATTGGGGTTCCACTAGAGTGGCTAGAGTCGCGTCTGTTAGAGCATTCTTTCTTTGTCGTTGCTGTACTTGTAGCTGCTTGCCGTTTGCTTCAATAACAACACCCGCCGCTGTAACAGCGTGGCTTACCTCTAAGGTCAGCCTGGATTGTCTTGAAATCTCGTTTGACAACGTAACTATTAAGGTAATAAACGTCGATATGTTCTGTAGATATCGTCTGTTTTTCGAGAATGTGACGTTTTCAGGGGATTTTTAATGAGAAATAGATACGCCGCTAGATAACGGTCTATGCTGGTGTTTCGTCTAGAGAGGTAACGTTAGCGTTATATTCCAACGCAGAATGTCTTTAAAACTGTATTTAAAGTCTTTTGTCATATAGTGTTGTGTTAATAAGTGGTTTTGTCTACAGGTATATCAAAATATGTGTCTTTAAGTAGTAGAAATCCTCAAGCTTTGTTAGTGTTGGGTTAACTTATGTTCACTTTAAACTAAAATGGTAATGATGCTGTTTGTCGCCATATAAAGTTACCTTTTATATTTTAAACTGGTATGAAATCCATATGAAATATATTGATAGCTTTTTGTTGATTTAAATGTCAATTCTACACATTAAGTTTTGGTTTGATTTGGTCCATTTGTCTTCTGGTTTTCATCTAACGTTACATTTATAACGTTCACGTGCAGCTATACGACAGACTTATCAACAAATATTCACAAAATGTTTTAATCAATTTTGTGCAATTTGAAAAAATTACCTAAAGTAAACAATCCCACAAGTCTGTGTCTCTTAGTATGCTGGCAACAATTGTGGCCATTATTGACACGTGCAGCACTTTTGAGCTGACTAGGCAGCACATTAGGTTTTGAGACACAACCACAGTGTCTTGTTCTTAGGTTATGGAGTTTAAAAACTTTCATAATCAGATGAAGTTCAACATGATCCCACGCTTGACACAGCTTTGAACTGTTCTGTTTCATCTGTCTGTGGTATAAACAAAGGACTAGAAAGACTTTTGATCTAAGGAAACAATGTTCAAAAAGAGATCTTTTAGCTTGTTTGGACCTGTTGAAAAAATGATACATTTGTTGTAGGCTTGCCAAAGTAAGGGAAAATACCAGAGAACTGTAAACCCTTGGGAAAAGTCATGGGAAGTAGGCTAATTAAATACTAAAAGTCAAAGAAATGTCTATAGTAAATGTAATTGTTCTAGTTATATGCCATGTTAATCCTCTAAAATATTAAATTGGAAAATATTACTGTATTTATTTTCAATAAAACAAAATGGATTTTTAAGAATCTTTATTCAATAATCACAGAGGACTGGAAATATCATTGAATAAAAAGAGTGGTGTGTGTGTGTGTGTATATATATATATATATATATATATATATATTTTGGAATTGTGTTTACAGTATAATTATGAAATAGTATGACAGTGGGTTGGCTGTGATGGACAGTCAGACAGAGTCATGATTATCTCCAGATTGTAACCAAATTTGTCCACTCAACAGGCGGTGACATTCTGGAAGGGAGCTTTATGTAAAGCTTGAGCAAAGGTAATTTAGTTGTGTGTAAACACTGAACACTAGAGTCCTTTGGCTTCACAAGAATCCAAGTGGCTCCCATGAAAGAGACTGTTGTAAAACTGATAATAAATTGCAGAAGCACAGTGACTTCCAACGCCTGCTGTGTTCTGAATGTTTGCTTTATCTGTCTTGTTAATATGATTGCGTCTGTGTGTGTGAGTTTCTTTTACCTTATCTTGATATTGCGTTATGTTTATATGGGACAAATTTTTTTTATCTTCATTCTTGTCCATCTGTTGGCCTGTTCCTGAGACCTGAATGTGAGGAGCAAATTTTTACAATTAAGGGACCTGACTAGTGGAGATTGTCCACAGCATATATTATGCATCAATCCCGAAAGGCACTAAAGTGAGATTAAACTGATTGAATAACTGTTTTTGTTCTGTTTGCTTTGCAGAGGCATCATGGAGGAAGAGGAGCACTTTGTGAACATAGACCTGAACGATGACAACATCTGCAGCATCTGTAAACTAGAAACGGACACAGGAACGCTTTCCTTCTGCCATGTGTGCTTTGAACTGAGCATTGAGGGTAAGAATAGTTTTTGGTAAAGGCATTTTAATGTCCTCAACTGGCAAGTTCTGGGTCAGATTATGCGAATTATAATTGAGTAAAACTTCATCCACGCATGCATATCCCCCTCATTCACGTATTAGCGAGCCTTTTGTTCCGCCGCTTCGTGTGCTGCTCAAAAAAGTGAACTGGAGCGTTTGAAGTGCCACTTTGGCATCTAATTAACGTTCAGCTTATTAAGGGTTGACTAGTGTTTCCTGAGGGGCCTCATTGGAGTGGCACTTTTGTTCTCTGCAGCTGTCATTTTTTGCTCTGAACCTTCCCCAAAAGAGCACTTAGTGTTTCAAATAGTAGTAGGCCTACATCGTCATGGCAGGATCTAAATAATTTTCTCTGGAATTGCGTGCCTTTGTTTGGAATTTTCTGCCGTTTCTGTAATATGATTCTCAGGTTTCAGTTATGAAGGAATTGCTAAACAGGAAGTTTTTAATTCTAGATGAGAATTGTGAGGTTTGGGAGCATGATTAGACATTAATCAGAAGGTAAAGTGTCATTTTGTTTTGAGATGCTTAATATATCAATACCATATCTGGTTTTGTCTGTATTTTTGTCTGTATAGGTCAGGATTGGATGTTTAATTGTGCAATTTAATTGTTTTAAATTGATGTTGTACTTACTCACTCACTTAAAAATTGTTAAATGTAATCTTTAGAAAACTCAAAATGAATGTCCATTTTCCATACTCTTGTGTAATAATGTGATGAAGTACATTTTTGCTGTTAAAACAATTTATTTGATGATTATGATTTTTTTTCATTGCTAATTTTGCTGCTTTGTGGCTTTTTTATGTGGTGTCAGTTAGAGCTGCACAATTCTGGAGAAATTGAGAATAATTTTCACGATTCTGAACAGACAACTAAACAAAATAACATGTAATTGACTTGAGGTTTTGACAAAATGTTAATCGCTGCAGTCTTTCAAATGTTTAATTAATCTAAATCAATTATTTTAATAAATGGTTTGAATGAATAATTCAATGACTCACTTTTAAATATTACACTTTTTAAATTACTGGATGAATTATCGAGCGAATTTTAAACGAATCTCTTGAATTTATAATTTAATGACATTACATTTTTAACAGTCACTTGTCGCCACCTGGTAGCGTAATGATGCAAACGTTATGTGCCAAGTGCCAAGTTACTTTCAAAAGATTATTTTGATCTCTACCATAGAGTATTTATATCCAAACTATAAACTTTTATCCCAGTACTTCTGTGATGATATTGCAATGACCAATTAATCTTGCTGGTCTAGCATCAGTTTCAGTTACTTGCATGATTATCAGGTTTCACAGTTGGGAGTTGGGACTAAATCTCTAAACAGGAATGTTTTCATTTGTAGGAAAGGATTCCCAGGTTTGTGCCTAAGAGGACATGACATGGTGATGGAAAAAATAGGAGATGGGAAGAAAAATGGTTTCAGTATTGCATTTGCCCCCAAAAAAGTATTATATTCCTCTGAGAAACTTTGTATTTGCTCACAAAACCACTGAAATATAGTTTTTCCTCCCACCTCATATTATTTCCATCTATAGTTTTGTGAGAGAACGCAAAAGTTTTGCAAGTGAATAGACGGAATGCTTTGAAACGTTCTCATTCATGTTTGTTTGTTTGTTTGTGTGCTCACTGCTCTCTTAGCGCCAAAGGTTTCTATTTATAGCGTGTTTTTACAAGCATTTGTAGCCAATCACAATCTGTTGAGCGCATGAACCCAGTGGCCTATCAGATATACTAGTCAGAAAGAAAGTTAGTCAGCCTATAACACCGCTAAAAAAAATTTGTTTAGTTCAACGCGAGCCAAATGCTCATGAATCCTTTGATTTTAACCAACACGGTGTAAAGATTTATTGTACAATTAAGACAGCTTTTTTTTGTATATAATGGAATTTTTCACGAGAGCACAGAATTCAGTGAGCTTGGACTTTAGAGATTGACAACCCTTCGTGCTCTTCTATTTATATGAGCGATTGAATAAAAAACCTGCAATGATTGCTTACCAACAGACGAGACAAAATGGGACACATTTTTAAAAAGTTCTTAATTCAACAGTTTTTGCTCTAGTACTGAAATATATACTGAGAACTGTGTAATTTTACTGGTATTGAACATTTCTGGTACCGTGTAAACCCTAGTTAAAATATGATAACTATTGGTTATCAACTATTACATTAAAATGATAGTTGTATAGGTATCGGCCAGAATTTTCTCTATGCATCTCTAGTGTATCTCTAGCATTGATTCAATGTGTCACGTCCTGCCAGTAAAGGCCTGTACGTTCATTCTGTGGTTGTGTGGAGTCAATGGCCAAATCTAGGTCAGGGTTTCAAAGCATGACTAGTGGATTCTATTACATACCTGGGAACTATGCATAATGACCCTTGCATTTGTAATGTCAGGTGTTTGTCTGCTGGAAGCCTTGTTGTATTGTGTAACACAGTGTGGTGTACTAACAATGTCTCCTGAGGATGTCACTTGAAAAATAAACATCATCATCAGTCTTTTTTTTGTACCTCCCTTCCTCTATTTATTCTGTTTATTTTTGTATTCTTCTACCTTGAAATTTCAGCAAAGCTGAGATTTCAACTGCAATGCATTTTCAATCCAGACCAACCATCTCAAAAATTAGGGATCATTCCGACAGGCTGTTATTTTTGCAAACGCTTTTCTGTGATTTATCTGCTTATCTGTGACATGCATAATCCCAGTTTATGAAGCGTCTGGGTTTGAGCTGGAGAAGAAATCATCTGTGTCTCCGTCGAAGGGCTGGGTCCACTCACAGCACCGAGCTCACGAATTAGACACACTGAATATTCATGCCTGCGATAGAAGGTTACCGCTCTTGAATATTTAACAGAAGAGTGCATGAGTGATCTGGCCAGGCAGCCCACAATCACCCAGCCATGATGGTGAGCTGCAAGCAGCGGTATGTCATGAGTGATTCACCACAGAATGGCAGACTGTTGCACAACAGCACTCGTGGACCCATGAGAGGGCACTGACAGGCCTGACAGTACTCACAGGTTATTCCTATTCTGATTGGCTCTTTGCCACCGAGTTGCATTCTCTTCCCACTAACAATACTCTCCAACATTCCCGGCGTGGGTAAACAAGCACAAGCTGACTGTGCATGTTTAGACCTGAATGCTTATTTGCCCACACCTGCTCGCACACCTGCGTACCCTCAAAAAAAACATCCTGGCTTCCGAAGTAACCAAACTTGTTCGTTCTTCACCCACGCATTTTTTTTCCTACGTATTCATTTGTCCTCCTCTATTTTTCTTTAGACAGCCCAACTACAAATTTGGGGTAATTTTAATTTGGTTGAAATGTTTTGTATGTAGCTGAAGAAGAGGAACTTCTCAGTGGCTATTTTTAACATGTCGCACATGCTGTGCAGTTCTGCTTTTCTGTTTCCTCAGAGCTGGTTCTCCAAGCACAGAGAGAAAGATATGACGACACAAACAGTTATATTATAACAGTTATATCTGTGCACAGATTTGAACATTTTTGCCAGTACCGATAATTCTTTATATTTGAAAGTTGATAACCGATATATTGGCCGATAAATCTAAATCCAAATTTTATGTAATTTTTAAGAGCCTGATTAGAAAAATAAGTCTCACCATTTAAAAGCCATGTCCTAAGCACTTCTACATTAACCAAACATATGCAGTACAGTAGCCTAGTTTGAACCAGTTCAAGTTTTAAAATTAATTCTAGTTTAAAAATTGAATAGAATTCGGCACCACACCAAACTTAACACAAGCAAACTTAACTGTGCTAGTCATGAAGGTGTAACTCTGTTGTGGATGCCCTTATCCCGTGACAACGCACTAAAACATGGGCTAACTTAGAATTCACAACATTCTTTTACCGTAGTGTTCTCATAATTTTATGTAGCCTCTCATCTGAAGGAAATAATAAATTATTTATCGGCTTTAATACATCGGACAAATTTTCTAATCGAGACAATAACATTGAAAATGAACATGTATTGGCCGATACCGATATGGTGACCAATATCTTACATCATCTGCGCATTCATATTGAGAACATGCAAACAGGAAGTCCTTTGCTGTTAAACATGTCCTCCAGCACTCAAAGAAGCTGAAAGATTTGAGAGTGGTTAGTTTTTAGCTGAAATGCTTGTTGGAAGAAATGCACATAACATAAAGAAAGAATGGCGGAGATTGCAGAACAGAATGTTTGGATATATGTACAAGGGTCTTGTATTGTTTGAAAATGGATGCCTGTAGAGCTGCATCTTCTCTTATGTAAGAAATAACTGCGGCAGCCAGATTACTTATTTTAATAGCACTTTGATTCATGCTCTCTAGAGCTGATGGTATAGCTTGGGAAATGTTTCATGCGAGTTTGACTTTTTAACATCAGTTGCTTGCCTTGTATTACAGTGACAGTGTATGCCGTTTTTGCATGATATGAAGTGTTCCTTGTGTATTTTGCTTTAGTTCTAGAGGTATATTGTTTTATTACACAATTAATAAAAACTGGTGCGATGGTATGATTATTTTCGAAAGCTCACCAAGGCTGCATTTATTTGATGCAATAAAAACAGTAACATACCGGTCGTAAATTTTTTTAAAAATGTAGGCTAATTTATTTCTGTGATGGCAAAGCTGAATTTTCAGCATCATTACTCCAGTCTTCAGTGTCACATGATCTTTCAGAAATCATTCTAATATGATGATTTGGTGCTCAAGAAACATTTGTTGAAAATAGTTTAATATTTTTGTGGAAACTGTGATCATTTGTTCAGGATTCTTTGATGAATAGAATGTTCAAAAGAACAGCATATAACTGAAATATATATATTTTTGTATGATTATAAATTACTTTACTGTTATTTTTGATCAATTTAATGCTTTTTTGTTGAATTAAAGTATTAATTTCTGTATTCTGTAATTTTAGCTTGTATGTTTCAGAGACGGAGAATTGCCTCTGACAGATGGAAATATTATAGAATATGATTTCTAATGCTGCTTCCTTATGCAAAACTCGTTGCCATGATGCTAGTGTGTTCTGGGTGGTTGCTAGGGGTCAAAGGAGCCTAAGATCCCAACCAAAGTCCCTTTAAGGCAAGTCATTTTACTCAGCGTCGGCAGCCATCTTTGAAACTCCTCTCGGGAGCTATTTCAGTCATGCATGTACGGCTCATATCTCTTTGAATGGGGAAACATAAAATTCTCCAAAGCTGTTCACCAAGCTCACGAATAAATTCATATTTGAAATCGCCAGTGATATTTGACAACAACTGTCTCAGAAATTTTGTTTCCAAACGCTCAAATCATGACAAAAACTTTTTTTTTTTTAGGCTTGACCAGCCAATGCGCAGAACACTGACTGTCTCTATAGCAAGCTTCTAACGGCAGCCGTGATGCAATTACTTTATCAATTGGCGCAGTTAGCTCTTTTATTTAGAAGGCGAGATGTATTCCACCATATCGCACATTGCACTTTCTCCCATTCATAGTCATATGAGTGTACCGTCTTTCTATACAAGTCTTTGTCCCAACTCTCTGATATTCTTGTCCTTAGATCAGGCTCTGGTCCCGCCGTTAATGAGAGTCTATGGGATTTTTTCCCCCCTCACCAAGTCTATTGTCGGATTGTGTAGACAAGTAGTAACGCACCTCTCCTCGCCAAACTGCAAGATTTAAGGTATCATGTTCGTCTTTGTTTTTTCAAGGCCATTCTATTTAATGGTTTTATTCTCATCACACTGTAGTGTCAGACTCTGCCCGCTCTTCTTTTCCACTGGCCCTGAAAGACCTTGATGGCTGGCTGGTTTCTTGCTCTGCCGAGCACACTCACTCAGGACTAAGAGTTTCCCCGTAGCAGACACAGGCCGTCTCTCTCATCCTCTTACGTAAGAGCAGTGGAATGTGAGCTTGCGTACATCAGCCCAGTGAATGGCTGGATAACTGAATATTCCAGACACTTGGATCACAGCACAGATACAAAGCTGAAACTCAACGCGTGTCGTTTGTTTGCTTGCACTTGTGTGCTCGATGTTTCTAGTTTTTCCTGTGCTCACATATGTATATTGACTATCCTAACTGATGGATGTAAGATAGTACACTAGTTTGACCTCTTGACACTAAAGTTACATGCAGTGGTGGATGAGCTGATTTGCTGACTGCGCTTTTCTTGCTCGGCAAGCTTTCCATTTAAGTAATGCTTCTCCATGCCCCATAGTAATCGGAGGCTTTCAGCAATATTTCTGCCCTTTGAAATGGAGGCATTAGGGAAAACACATCCTCATAGGTAATGTAGGATGACAGTATTACCTTCATAAATTGCCTCACAGCAGGTTTATTCCAGGATATGCACATGGGAAATGTTTTACACTGTTCTTGTTTTCAATGTTTGTATGCTGCGTGGTCTACTTCCCTAAAACAATTTATCAGTGTTCAGTTCGCTATTATACTCAACCTTTGTGTTCTTTGTCTTTTATGTAAAAGCAAACGCTGTACATTGTAATTCCTTTTTTTTGTTTTAATGTTTATTGCATGAACAGGCTTTTATGTAGGGCTTATGAAATCAGTTTTATTTTTTCCCAAATTCCTTTTTCAGTTTACATTTTTATGGATTCAGTTTTACATTTTAGTAATAAAAATGGATGTCTTATGAATTTCATTCTTGAAACATATTTAATCAACATTTATTGTCAAAATAATGATAATTAAATAAAGGCATACTTTTTTTTTGGCAAGCAAACACTGTTGCACAAAAAAGGTTTACTGTTTATTAAAACATGTTTTATTTTTTTATTAGTATCACATTATTACATTAGTACATTCTACTGTACAATAGTAATATGTTTCTGTCCCAATTTCTTCATGAAATGAAGCAGGGCGCGATTGTTAAAGCTAGAGTAGGTAATGTTGGAGAGCTAGCCAGATTTGAAAGTGGCACCTCTTCTAAGCTCCGCCCCCTCCTGTCAGTGCTCCGTCCAAAGCTACGCCCCCCCACAAACATGAACGCGCATCCACATTTGGAGTCAGCTGTATGTACCTACCAGTGATGCGCGGGTTGATCCAAAATGAGCGGGTGCCTGCGCCCGCGGTTACGAGTCATCCAAAAATATTTTTAATGATATTCGTGTTGCGGTCGGTCGGGTCGTTTACCTTTGTAATTTATATAGTACTAGACACAATGTTCTATGAAATACATAGGTCTACACTTTATTGGCTGAATGCGCGAGGATGACGCACGAGCTCAGTCTGCAGATGAAAGTGGGAAATCCTTATTTACCTTTTGAATGTTGAGCGCGTTATTAACTTTTGAATAAAAGCTGACGCGGGACAAAATGCCCGATTTCCCAACGCGTTGAACTGAGCAGTGCCATTGTGCCATTTTAATAGGCTACTTTTAAACGCATATAGCTCAGTAATGTCAGTTTTATGTAGCCTATTTGCTGAGAGGGGGCGGGATTTTTGTTGGGAAAGTCCGGGGAGAGACGCACAAGTCGATTAGACTGGATAAACATGCAGCATCTTAACTGTTAAGAAAATGAAACGAAATAAATGAATAAATCAAGCCTTTATTACAAAACACTAGGCTATATCATACAGCATTCTGAAAAATGCGCACCCCTAGTTCCTCCGTCTAAGCGGGCGGTTAGTTGAAAACAAAATGTCGGTCGGGTGCGGGTTGTTTATACATTGACCCGCGCATCACTGCTGTGCACGCAGTGGTGCTCGGGCACGAGACATGAAGGCATCTGATTGGTTCTTTACATTCGCACCGAATGGCAGTGATTGGTCAGAGTTTTTAATGTCCTACAGCTGCTACAGAGGTCAGATATTTTTCATTCCTTTTTCTGAACACATAATGTATTGACTACTATCAGAATGGAAGGACCATTTCACCCAGTATAAAAAAAAATGTTTCTGAACAGGATTACCAACCCTACCTTTAATGAGAGACAATAATGAGGACATTTCATTCTACCGAACTAACTTCCCCGCAAGTGCTGAATTAATACTCACAGGTCAGTTTATTAGACGAATGAAGCTTGTGAGGTAACGCAGCGCTGTTTCACTTTCTCTACACTATCACACTAAACTGCATTTGAGTGTGTTGAAAGTTATAATGTTATACTATGTGTAACTTTGTCTGTATGAGACTAGCAGTAAGCTAGATCAACATTAGAATAACAAACAGATCATATTCTAACATTTCATCATGTTGAACTAAATAACATTTATTAGTTTTATGTTCATTTGCTCACCTGTCTAATAAAGTACATGCATCTCTGTCAAGTCGAAGTTAGTCGCGGACGCTAGCTCTCGGCATCTCGAAAACGCCACGCTGATGTTGATCCTCGTTTTAGTTCTCCTTTTGTCCCAAAGTCTGCTTGCCACAACAGCGTGAGCATGCCGCTAGACGTAACGCAGTTGTCCACGTCTGTCACCATGGTTACCATGGCAGTACGAGCGGAAACCAGGGATAACGTGGATATTACGTCATTGACAGGCGACAAGTGAACAGCGATTACGGGACGGCACATTATTTCAAATTGGACTTAAAAAACTTTTGGGATATTGTAAGTACACAACTGCAGGAAATATGTCACACTGTGCAAGTGATTTTTGAATATTTTATTACAAAATTTGTACATATTGTACCTTTAATTTGCCTAATTCCGTGACATTATACTGTAGATTCCATTTATTACTGGATTCTGCATTTTCAGCATCCCTGCTTTTATGGTTCTACTCGTGCCTTGAAGAGCTTTTTAATCCTAATCCAAGGGATATATTTTACTCTGGTCTGTATTGGTTGATTGCTTCTGTAGGAGCAGTATATATGATTTATGAACAGCTATATTTGTTCTGTTGTGGGTGACATCACGCCTCCATGTCAATCACTGCAGCTGTTGACCACGCTCCAGTTTTGACCACGAGGTGCTGTTTTGGGCATGGCGGTTTCACTATGACCCCACGTGCCCATTCCCTGCATACACAACACACACACATACTGAAGTATGTCAAGGATCCAGTGTCCTTTCTTCATAAAGCAGAAGCAGCCCACATGATTGTGAATTAACTCGCATGAGACAGGAAGAACAGGCTGAATCATTTCATTTAAAGAATTGAAACATTTCTTAATATATGAATGACGTGCAGATTGAGAACACATTTGTCATTTGTTTGCAGTGCACAATCATTGTCTTTGAAACTACTGAACGAGAACAGTTATAACTGTACATTGGATTGGGGAGACATGGTGTATTTGAAGGTTGTTTATGATTTAATTGAATGCTCTGTTTCTCTAAAGTGAGGGATAACTGAGTGAAATGGTGATTTAATGGAACAATGAAAAGTCGAATGACAGTTTGCACTTGATAAGATTACCGTTTCCATGACAGCGACCCCCACCTTAGACTTCACCCTTGGTAATCGGCTAATCTCGTTGGTGCTGTTTCTAAGTAGTAACACGGATTACAAGGCCTCCTTTCTTTTCTCTTGTCTCAATCTCCCTTTCTTGTTGTTCTTATTGAGAGCCTCTTGCTTGTTGTTGTTGTTGTTGTTGGTGTTGTTGTTGAGGCCAGAGTATTACACAAGCACCATTGAGTATTTCATCACTAAAGGGTTTGATTCAGAACACTTCTTCTCTGTCTGCTTTCATGGAAATCAGTTATTTGCAAGTTGACACAGATTTTGTTTTTGACTGCATGCCTTTTTTAGAGGTTCTTGCTGAGGCGAGCATCACTTTCGTTTTTCCCAGCAAGTATTTATGAATGTATAGCTGTCATGGAGTTACTTTTTATTTTATTTTTTATTAAAATATGCTTTTGTTGTTGTTTATAGAAAAGAATGATAATATTAATATTATAATATTTATTATTGTGTGTGATGCACACACACACACAAACACACACACACACGCATACATGCATACACACATACACGCATACATACATACACGCATACATACATACATACATACATACATACACACACATCAGTATCAGTCAGTGATGATGATAGAGGAAATTAAATATGAAAGTTGCATTTAAGATCGTATGCATCACATACTTTTTCAGGGGCTTGTTTGCTAGGCTCATGATTCCCGCAGTAATGATTTTTGGCTTGTCCTGGCTTATGGCGATCATGTTTTCTGTCAGAGCCAGTCGTGTGTGTGTGTGTGTGTTCTAACCTTCAGTACCTCTATTTATAATCGCACTCTACAGTGTTCTTTCCTGTTATTCAGACTTCGCTGTGAAGTGCAGGAAATTGGTTTATTGTAAGACGGTGAATGAATTTGGCTTTTGCCTCCTCTCAGCTGTGAGCTGCTCTGCTTAAGAAAAGCACAGTGAGTCAAGCTAAAGCAAGACACCCAAAGTCTTGAGTTTAGTGGTACATTGTGCGCAGACATTACTGGAACCGTGTGTGGTGAGGGCTCCTCAGCTTACAGTCACCTTGAAGCAAATGAAACCACCGGTTATGAGTATGACTAATCCACTGTTTAATGCTGCTTCATATCGGTTTATTCTTAAAGGGATAGTTCAGCCAAAAATGAAAATTTGGTCGTCATTTACTTACCCTCATGTCGTTCCAAACTTAAATGACTTTCTTGGGAACATAAAAGATGATATTTTAAAGAATGTAAACATAAGAGAGAGGAGCCTAAATAATGGCAGAATTTTCAGCTTTTCTTTTTAAAAGCAAATGAGTGTGCGTCTGTCTTTGTGCATCCCACAACAGTCTCTGCTGACATGATTACAACTCAAAACATGTTTGAACAAAACTAAGCTCTGACACAAATGGCACATCCTAACGCAAAACCGACACAAAGGCGCCCAGCAGCACTCGTTCTGTGCCTCTGTGTTTTATTTGTTCTTGGCCTACTTTAAGTTTTAGGCAGAAGTGTGTTTTTACTCTGCTGATCGAGGACCTAAAACAGGAAGTGATGTTTTCAGGTGCTGATTTGCTCAAAGAAGTATAGATGCATCTGTTTCAAGCTTGTGAGTTTTACAGTGTTTGAAGGGCGATAAGATGTGTACTTCTTTTAATCTAGCAAAATGGGCACAGTTGTTGTCATGTGACTTTATATTCAGAGAGGCCCATCATATACACCTGATAAGCATTTTTATATGCTATGTTTAGCCCATGACAAGCAGTGAATTGAAATATCTAAGTGTGTCCTCCTTTGTGTTTTATACTAGGTATATCCAGCGCCACCCTGCTGCACTCCAAGTCTCTACGTGGGCATAGGGACTGCTTCGAAAAGTACCATCTCATCGCCAATCAGAAGCTCTCCCGTGCCAAGGCCTCTCACAGCGCATACGAGGGCGTGAAACGGGCTCTTAGCCACCGGATCAACCGCATTATACAGTACACCCAGAACAGAGACTCCTTAACCGCTGAGACACCTGGGCGCTGGGGGGCCAAACAGATTCTGTGTCACTCCCAGCAGGGCGGTAGAAAGCTCGTGCCCCAGTCGGATGCTCAAGTTCCCCGCTATGCACCGCGATGGGCGGACGACGCGTCAATGGCTGTTTCGGAGTATGGGAAATCCATGCTGGACTGCCACTCTGCAGAGGAGCTCGGCCTCGACCTGCTGCAGGGCCCACGCCAGGGATTATGGGCTGGAGAACAGCAGAACCGAGAGCAGAGAGACACAGCCAGACAGAGGAGACACAAAGGACACAGTCGAGAAGAACGTGAGTATTTATGATCTACGCTATCGTTCAAATGAGATTCAAACGAGAAACACATTTTGTTTTAGCAAGGATGTGTTAAATTGATCTAAAATTACAGTAAAGATGCTGCAGAACATTTCTATTTCAAATGAATTGAGTTTTTTTTAAATATTCTATTCATCAAAGAATTCCTTTAAAAAAATTATCATGGTTGTGACAAAAATATTAAGAAGCAAAATTGTTTTTAACAATTATAAGAAAATGCCTCTTGTTCACCATATCATCATATTAGAATGATAACTGAAGGATCATGTGACACTGATGACTGGAGTAATGATGCTGAAAATTCAGCTTTGCCATCACAGGAATACATTTAATTTGAAAATATATTCAAATAAAAAAAGTTACTTTAAACTGTAATAACATTTCACAATATTACTGTTTTTGATCAAATAGTAGTGCATTTGCTATGGGTTTGTTGGCATTACAAAATCAAGCAACATAGTGAATAGTTTTGGGCTCACTTAAATTCTCTCTGTAACGTCTTAAACAAAGTGAAGGGTGAAGGAGAGAAATCGATATCCTCACCATTAGGCTTTTATCTGACGCTTTGTATCTCTGCATCTTTCCCGTCAATACAGTCCACAAAACGCCAATAAAGAGCCGAGGTCACAGACCTTGATTTCTCTCTCCGTTCTTCAATGTTTGTCTCCTTTTTATCTCACCCAAAGAAATGGCTTCAGTTAAAAACAGATATGTCATCAGGGTCACAGCACATGCTTTTCAGAGCCGCACATCTGATTCGAATGCTTCTCAAGGACTGTTATGAAGTCATCTGCCTTCAGCTGTGAAAGGAGTTGTTTGTCAGTTTTTTTTTTTTTTTTAAAGATTGCGAGAGAATGATTTTCATACCCACTTTATTGTATGTCTTTCTGTTTCAGTGGTGCCGATGAGTGTGGAGGAGCTTCACCAGCTGAACGAGCAGCTGCTGTTACAGATACAACGTGAGTTTGATCTTCAAACCCAAAGCTCAACCAAAATAAGAAAAATATGACAGTTTTCATTTTTGGGGTGAACTACTCCATTTAACCTAAATGCATACTGAATTTGTGATCAACCATATTGCCTTTGCAAAATATGGTATGTCACAACAACTAAAAATTATGGTAGATAATTTATTCATCTTGTCAAGGCTCAACAGTATAGCTTTCCTCCTGCCCAGTTTGCACTGATCCTGCCAACAGTTTTTCTAGCCCCAACACTCAACATCTAGTTTGTTTGTTTGTTTGTTTATTGACTTTTACATGTCATTATTTACTTTCACATTTCATTATTATTATTTTTTACATTAATTCATTGTCATTATTTTCTTTTCTTTTTAATTTTTTTATTTTATTTATATTTTCACTTTTATTTCCTATAAATTAATAAAAAGATAAAATGTTACTTTAAAAAAAATTCTTTCCAAATAAAAATTGCTGAATTTACTTCTATTATTGCGAATTCATCCCCTTGGAATTATAAGGTTCTATCTGCATTCTGACTGGTTTTGAGATATTGAGCTTTAAAGTTTTTGCATTCCATTCGACTGTGTAGAAAGAACCTTTTTATTTTCTAAATAAAAAGTTCCAAAATGTACACAACTTAAAAAACAACATCGCATAATGTAAATAAGTGGTCACAGAATAAGAATATGTGAATAACTCAATTTTGACAAAAATGTCAGATAGAACCTTATAATTCCAAGGGGACGAATTATCTAATTATACAAGGTGCTCCATAAATTCATAAACACTTTCTGGAAAAGGATGGCATACATTACTGATTGGTGTGTCATTTTCCGTGTCCAGGAAATATGCTTTCCATGAAGAAGCATATTAAAACACCACATAGACATATAAACGACATTAAAAACGTGCATTTTTATGCCTGAAAAACTTAAAGAAAATCATGCAAACTATAAAAAAAAATTGTAAGAGACGGTTCTGCACTCTGGCCAGCTGGCTATCCTTATTATTGGACCGGCTTATGCACATTTCAAGTTTATAATGTAGGTTACCATTATTCTTGAACTAATACACACTCTGTGTTTGTCCCTCAGGTGTGTTTGAGGAGCTCTCTGTAGCTGTGCAGGAGAAGGACTCTCTTTCATCAGAGCTTCATGTACGGCACATTGCCATTGAGCAGCTCTTCAAAAACTGTGCCAAGCTGCCGTGGCTCCAGATCGGGCGAGCCGGGGTCAAAGCTAGCAACAACCCAGTGGAATGAGACCTTTTTTGGGGGACAACGGAGTCCCCCAAAGACCAAAAAAGAAACCGCAGCTCCAAGCAGACTCTTGCGGAAGCTCAAAGCTCAAACGGATCGGAAACGCACACACTGTGCTAATGAGTTTAATGTCACCTCGCTGAATCTTCAGCTGGACTTTAAAAAGTGAAAGTGTTGTGCAGGCCTGTTCAAAGTGTTTCTATGCAGAATGAGGTGTTTTTAAAACCTTACAAAGACTCGTTTTTTTTAATTTTCCATTCATTTTCATATGTTGCTTTTTCCTCCTCATCACTGTTTACTCTCGACACTTGATCATGGGTGGTTAATAGACTTGGATCAGTCTGACAATGTTCCTCCTGCACATTCGGGCTTGCTGATTGGTTGTGGTGTTGCTGTGGTAACTGTTGCTTAGTTAACAGTTTTTCCCTCCCTCTGCTCATTGCAGTGGAACTTGTTAATGACTGGTTGTTTCCTTACTCTTTATTTCTCCTGTTGTGCTGAGATACGACACAAACGCTTTAGAGGAAGTTTACATTTCTTTTATTGCACTCTTAAAGCTTTGTTCTTCGAATTGACATTTCATAGGTGCATCACAACATTTCACGGGTTATGATTAAGAAAATAGCAGTTTGGACATGAACGTTTCAGCTGGAATGGTTAGTTCACACATGTTAAGGCCTAACTTTGATTTAGGCTTAATTTAGTGCTGGGATTAATATTAGAACGATGGGAATGCTTAACCAAAGCCTTTGTTACCTCTAGGTAACTATTTCAGTATTTATTTTATGACAATTATTTGCTTGCTACAAATATTTAAAACCAAATTTGACTTTTTTTTTTTTTTTTAAGTGGTTTTCCTTTTTGTAGTGTTTAGAGGTTGTTTTCTTGTGGTATTATAATATAGTTTCTTACATTAGAGTCTGTGCATAAAGTGAAAGTACAGTCAGGGCAAAGCTGCCTTGATTTTAGATCAGACTGTGTCACCATCTGGTGGCCATTCAGAGAATCCTGTCCACTTGCCCTGAAGTGTGTGCATGGTTCTGTCTATTATTATTGTTCTATGAAGTCTATTATCTCTAGAATCTTTAAAAAAAAAAAAAATCTCAACATTGTTTTAAGAAATCAGCTAGGTATTTTGAATTATCCGTTCTCTTTATAAGAGATACACATTCGACTGACCCCTCTGGGGTTTCTAAGAATATTTTATTTTCTATGAGTGAGTTATCTATCATTCTTTTTATGCTCTGAAAGGTAAAGTCAGCAAACTCTAGCTGTGAGTTATTATGGATGAGTTGTGGAAAAGAAGCAATATGTGTCTGAAGTGTCAGGTTTGGTTTCTTTGTGCAGTTTAAACGCTTTCTTTTATGATTCACTCTGTGATTTGTCACAGGAGGTTGGTGTAAATGAAATGAAATGAAGCACTCTGTCCAAATGTGTGTGTGCTGTGGAGATACTGAATGAACTATGTGAGCTGGATGAGATTCATGTTTGTTTCGAGTGCGTTGCATATGTAGCCATGATATGTTAAACTTATGTTGGTGTTAATGATGTCTTGTTCTTTTTCTCTTAATTCACTATTGTGCTATTATTTTGCTTTTTGTTTTCCCAGTGGTCTGTTACATTTAAAGTGGTTTATGCAATACTGTTTTGTTAGTGGATCTTCCCATCAGTGTGGATGATTTCTGGATGCTTTTGTTTGGAGTGATGTGTACATTTTCTTTAAGGGAATGAATTAATAAAAATATTTTTCCTAAACCTCTGTGTGATTATTTGTAATTAGCAGCTGATATGATTGTTTCTAAAATGTGCCCTGGTCTGAATGAAGTAAATGAATTATGCTTGTATTTTAAATGGTTTGCTGAAAAAAAGTATTCTTGAAATATTGTGCTGAACACAACCAGATGGTTATTACTTGAATGACAAAATATATACATGTAATTGTTGCTAAACATCTTTCAGTTTGAACTGACTACATTTACATGCATAGTTTGAACATCTATCATTGCCTATACAATGTGTTTCTAGGCACTTTCTGGCCAAGTTTAATTCATTTTCTACTTTTGTATAGCCCATTAAAGGGATATTTCACTTATTCCCCCCCATTTTGTTCCAAAACTGTATGAGTTTGGGTTTCTTCTGTTGAACACAAAAGATTATATTTTTGAAGAATGTTGGTAACCAGTCTGGTGGCATTTACTTTCATAGTCCTTTTTTTGATAAGTCAGTGGCTACTGTCAACTGTTAAATTACCATAATTCTTTAAAATATCTTCTTTTTGTGTCCAACAAAAGAAAGAGAAAAACACAGGTTTGGAACAAAATGAGGATGAGTAGGCTAAGTGATGACAGAATTTAATCCATTTAATAACAATAATAATTTAATTATTGTTGTTTATAGTAATGTATTTCTTTTCATATTTAGATAAAAAAATGTTTGCTGATTTGTTAATAAGATAGACATTAAAGACCGATCTCTGCATTTTGCCATATTTTTACTGTAACCCATAATTTATTATATTATAATATTGGTATTTCGGATAGAACTCTGTTTTTGGTTACCAGGGTGAATTTTTGATATCGTGAACAGAAATGCTTTTTTGTTATACGTTTTTGAGCGGTTCCGCGCTGCATCTCTTTGGTTCCGCCTTCAACACGCGCGCACACCGGAAGTTTGGATTTTGTTGTTACACTGGAACAAAATGGCTGCTGTGAGTTTTTTTCATTGAAGGCACTGGAACATTTATTCCGCTTCTTGCTTTGGATTTCCTACCTGTGGTGATGCAACTCGATTGGCAAGTCAGTTTCAATGTTTGTCTCCATTGTCACGTTATGCCCCGCTCTGTCAGGGGGTCGTGTTGTGTGGGTTTGTGCATTTTAAGTGTGCTGTTAGCTGTGGTTAGCCAGTCTGTCGTTTGCTGGAGCTCCAGTGCTGAAGTTTGTCTTCTTCTTCTGGCATAATATTCCTCTGCATTTCATGAATGCATGATATTTATTGCCATTGCATCCTTTAACACATACTTTGTCATCATCCTGCTGAATTTCACCACATTTGTTGACCAGATGTTGTGATTGCATATATACACACAGATGCATAACTGTCTTAATGAGTTGAGTTCATGTCTCATACTTTGTATATTCGCATTCATACACTTGTCATTGGATGTCTGGGGTTAAGTTCTTAATGGCAACTGTCAGCTGACAGATAAATGCACGCGTGGAGTGTGTTTCTGAACTGTCTCTCTCTGATCTCAGGGCTTGAATGGTGTGTTTGTGGAGGTGACAGTGTTGGTGTAACACAGCATCGCCTCCTGTCACACAGCAACCACGATGGTAAGAACTTCAGATTTGGTTTAATGATGTATTTATAACAGGATTGGATTTTATTTAACATTATGGCATTGATTTGATAATATTTGACATTTTCACTGACTTGTTTGGACAATATGAGAGATTTGCCCTGCCTCTAATGTTATGCATTTTCATGTATCTTTCTTCCACAGCAACAAGTCCTAGAATATGCATTGGATCGGGCTGAGGTATACTTTGAACTTATTTTGTGTTGTTTTATACTGTACAATTTGGTATGGTTTTTTTGTATCCATAATATCTGTTCATATGGGAATAATGTAGTCTATTACTGTACTATGACATTGTTATGTCTTGTTTAGTACATTGTTGAAAGTGCTCGTCAGCGACCAGCAAAGAGACGATCGTCCTCGAGCGGAAGGAAATCCTTATATCAGAAACTTTATGAATTGTACATTGAAGAGTGTGAAAAAGAACCAGAGTTGAAGGTAATCGTCACCCGCTATAGCCTAACACACAAAAACATTTATGTTTTACAGTAACTTCAAGGCTAGCTTTTCAATGAAGTGGCATTCAGATTGCATATGTTTGTGTATATATATTTATATAAATAACAAAGTCCTTACTGCCTTCTTTCTGTAGAAACTGAGGAGAAATGTGAATCTACTAGAGAAACTGGTCTCACAGGAGTCAGTCTCATGTCTGGTGGTCAACCTGTACCCTGCCAATGAAGGATATTCGCTTATGCTCAGAGGAAAAAATGGATCTGGTACTGTCTGCTTTTTATTTGTTTATTATGCTTAGCTCATCATGCTTATTGTTAATAAACTCTTGCTCGAGCTGATGTTTTTATCCCGACCTGTAAGATTCAGAAACAATCCGACTTCGCTATGAAGAAGGAGAGTTACTGGAGTACCTGGATGCTGAGGAGCTGCCACCCATCCTTGTAGACCTTCTAGAAAAATCACAGGTTAGTAGCGTCACTGAACTATTGTTTTAGTGTGTCATTTCTTCATGTATTTTTCCATTTCATTTTATGCACTTGAAAAAATCTGCCCTGACATTTTATTTTTATTAAAAATATTAACACTATTTTATTTTCCATTAACACTTATAAAAAGTTCAGAACAGTGTTGTTATTGTTAACTAAAACTATTATTAAATCGTTTTTCTTAATTAGAATAAAGCTAAAATAATATAAAATATAAATATTGTGTAAACTTAAAAAAACATAAACTAAATTTCAATGTTTTAGTTGAAGAACTATAATTGCATAAAAATAAGTTAAAACTTAATAGAAATATTAAGAAAGTCCCAAAACTAATAAAAATGACAAAAAGCACATAACAAATCTTAAAATAAAATAACTGAAAATATAAAAATTAAAAATATGAAAAAAAATACTATTATAGTATATAAATAATGCTAAAATAACACTGGTGCAGAATTGATTCAATGTGTAATTTTAATTTCATTAACCTACATTAGTGTTTTATTACACGCAGTGTTACTGATGCATAAACCAGTGGCTTAGTTTTGTTTTTCTGCTATTATTTTGTCAGGTGAACATATTCCACTGTGGCTGTGTCATAGCCGAGGTCAGGGACTACAGACAGTCTGGAAATGCAAAGATGCCCACCTACCAGAGCCGGCACATCCTGCTGAGACCCACTATGCAGGTCAGTAACAGTCCTGATCCATGACCAGCAGTCTCTGAGAATCTTGAGGTGAGTATTTTTATTAAGCTGCGTCTCTTCTCTTCACCAGACCCTGATCTGTGACGTTCATGCTATGACAAGTGATCACCACAAGTGGACGCAGGTGATGCGACTGCATAGAGCATTAAAAGAGACAGATTCACAGCTCAGTTTGGAGGAGGCATCAATTCTCATGTGGTTTGAATGTGTTTATAGGATGATAAACTTCAGCTGGAGAGTCAGTTGATTCTGGCTACAGCAGAGCCTCTGTGTCTGGACCCTTCCATCTCTGTCAGCTGCACTACCAACCGTCTGCTCTACAACAAACAGAAGATGAACACACGATCCATGAAACGGTGACTCTGCTTTTCATTCAAACGCGTTCTGCTTTTTGTATACAATACTGTTCAAAAAGTGTTTTAAAGTCTCCGGTTCTCACCAGGGGTGCATTCATTTTTGAGTGTATTTTAAAATGTAATTTATTCCTGTGATGGCAAAGCTGAATTTTTTTTAGCATCATTACTTTAGTCTTCAGTGTCACATGATCCTTTAGATATCATTCTAATATGCTGATTTGGTGCTCAAGAATAATTTCTTATTATCGATGTTGAAAACAGATTACAATTTTTGTCGAAACCACAATCCATTTTTTAGGATTCTTTAATGAATATAAAGTTCAAAAGAAGCGCATTTGAAATATACATCTTTTGTAACATTCTAAGTGATTTTACTGTCACTTTTGATTTAATTGAATGCGTCCTTGCTGAATAAAAGTATCAATTTCTTAAAAAAAAAAAAAAATTTTCCCACACTTTTGAATGGTAGTGTATATTTACATGTTCCTTTCATCTGCTGTTCAGTGTACAGCATGGTAGTTAATAACTGCATTTTGCATCCAAGGAATTGCACATAACCATAGAGCTTATGTAGATGTGCACAGAGTAGATCTTTTATTGTGTGTTTGTGGTTAGTCACCACCTGTGAACTGAAAACCCATTGCTGTTATGATCTCTTTGTATTGATGAGACTTAAAGGAATGTGAGTGGGTTTTTTTCACCAACATGCACTTTTTTCCTCGCTCTGTGGAGCCAACAAAAACGGTAAAGTTGAAGTTCTTTTAGCTGCTTGAGAACCTGATGAGAATCCGTCCCTCTGTACTGACAAGAGCTAAATAAGAGGGTCATTTCATGTAGTTTTACCAAAGTTAAAGGCTTCAGAATGTTGTATTTGATACAAAGAGATCCTGAAGCAAAATATAAAATATCAATGCATCATTCCATGCTAATGGAAGTCATGTTTCTCCCCTCCACAGGTGTTTTAGGAGGCATTCACGAGCAGCTCTGAACAGACAGCAGGAGATGATGAGCCACTGCCCCGCACTGCCACAGCTCCGACTCCTGGACTACCTGCAGAGGAGGAAAGAGAGGAAACCTGCTCCCTCCATAGACCTGAAGATCTCCAAAGCTGGGAATGTGAGTCGAAGACGCAGACATGTTTTCATTTCGGTGCTGATTTTGGGGAAATTTATTTAAACCCAGTAAAATATGTACACTACTGTTCAAAAGTTTCGGGTCAGTTACAATTGTTTAAAATTACTTTTATTCAGCAAGGATGCATTCAATTGATCAAAAGGGACAGTAAATAAGTTTATAATGTTACAAAATATTTCCATTTCACTTCGTTAAAAAATCCTGACATATTTCTAACAGAAATATTAAGCATGATAATAACAAGAAATATTTATTGTGCACCAAATCAGCATATTAGAATAATTTCTGAATGATAATGTGACACTGAAGACTGGAGTAATGATGCTGAAAATTCAGCTTTGCCATTACATGAATACATTACATTTAAAAATTCTTTCAAATGAATAATATTTCACAGTATTACTGTTTTTTTACTGTATTTTTTATCAAATAAATGCAGCCTTGGTGAGAATTAAGAGACATATTTCAAAAGCGTTAAAACTCTGTTGAACAGTAGTGTATTTATAATTAATGTCCTGTTTAAACAAATACTTAATATTCATTCCGAGTTTTAGTTAGATCTTATCGATCTTTATCACTAGAGTGGGTGTTTTAGGTGTTTAAATCACTCTGGTTTCTCTTGTAGTGTGTGGACATGTGGAAACAGAACAGTTGTCAGCTGACCGTCCCATCAGAAATTGATGTGAGTTGCTGTAATGCAGTTAAATGAAGATGCAGTATCATCTCTCTTTTCTGAAGGTCCACAACAATATGTCATCACAGAAACAACTTCAGAAATTGACTTGAAATGTATCAATTTCACTGTCTTGTGGCCTTCAGTGTTCTGTTGTGGGATGTTTGGAGATTTTGTCTGTAAAAAAGAGTTTTTCTCTCTGCCTTCAGGTAGAGAAATATGCAGTGGCAGAAAACTCAGTCAAAATAGATGAAAATCAGCCCACTGTTTGGCCTGCACAGGTAACACAATTGTGTGAATATTACATAGGAACTAGACTGTACGTGAACCCTGTAACATATTGTCTTTGTCTCTGAACAGGACGTGAGGGACGACTATATTTTCGAGTGTGAGATGGGAGGCCAGTCTCAAAGAACAAAAGTCACCATCTTCCAGTCTATGGGCGACCCGCTGGTGTACGGGAAAATCTACAGCACCAAAGACTCCAAATCAGAGGAGGACGTCACAGACCTACACCTCATTCACCCACCGTAAGAAACAACTGATGACATTTTAGTATTTCACGTACAAGTACTTATTTCACATTTGTATTATGTTATATATTCAATTTTCTTATATTATACATTACATTTATATGCGACCAATTGGAGATGGGGAAGTGTTCAGGGAAATTACTTTTACTCTCCGATGAGAGTAGTTTTGCCTGCTCACGTACCTGATCTTTTTTTTTTTTTTTGATTTGTAGATTCCTCATAGGTTCAAAGACAGACGCTGATCGGTAAGTATGGGAGCTTCATTTTGTCATTTGGTGTTGTTGGGTTTCTGGTCTTAATAATAATAATAGCCTACACTTTATTTTATATAGCGCCTTTAAAAGTTACATCTCAAAGCGCTTCACAAAAAAAAATAAAAAATACAACAATATAAAAGAAAAGCATTCAAAAGAGAAGTACATTAAATATACAATACACATATCAAATATAATTTATATGTTATCAAAACAATTCCATAATTAAATGGTATAGAAAAAATTTGTTAAAGTAATCAAATAAATGCTACCCTAAAAAAGTACTTCCATCATATGGAGCAATAGTTTTTCCATAGTTTTGGAGCAAGTGAAGAGAAAGCCCTATCACCCATAGATTAAAAGATTAAAACCGTTAAAAGAGCAGCTTCAGAGGAGCGGAGATCTCGCATTGGGATGTAGGGGTATTAAGAGTTTTGACAAATATTGAGGAGCCAGACCATGCAAAGCCTTTTAAGCAAGCATGAGATTTTTAAAATCAACACGAAACCTGACAGGGAGCCAGTGTTAGGACTCCAAAATAGGAGAGATGTGATTCCTAGTCAGGATTCTAGGATCCTAGTCTTGGTTGTTTTCAGCCACCGTGTGAACATTCCTGTGCTGCAGGTTTCTGACGCAGTATAAAGAGGTGTATGAACGGGACGTGAAGTGTCAGGTGAAGATGTTGCACAACTCGCAAGGCCAGCTCTCCCCCACCAGGGAGAACGAGGTGAGACACTTTGTATAATATATATATCGTACTGTTCCGACTATGGTTTTAATCTGATTTGGATCAGGTTTGTAATCATCTAATGCGTTTATTTTGCAGTTCATGCTATAGAAAAACAGATATGAGACAGATATGCTCTTTTTCTGCCAGTCTAAACCAATCCCAAAAGTGATTGATTATAGATTTTATGTGCCAGATGTAGAAACTGGATACCAAACCAATTGCATGTGCCTGAAAAAAAAATCCATGTAAATTTTATGACATCCATCCATCATCCAAGATCAGACCATTTTGATGGCTGTTTGTTGTTGATGCAGGCTGATGGTTTCTCAGCGCTGGTCCAGTCTTCGGTTTTAGGAAAGGGTGTCAAACACAGACCTCCTCCTATCAAACTGCCAGCCGGCTCAGCCTGCGCCTCCTCAGGTGAGACAGACTCAATGTATAAAGTATGATTATTTTATATGTTCATGTATGTATGTGTATAAATGTTTAAAAACATTTTGGCTGATGACGTTTAATGTCCCCGACAACTTCCCATTTAGCCACTTATTAGCAAAAACCTTTTAGAAGACAAGTAAAAGCTTTTAAAACATCACAAGAGGGTATTACTGATCGTATTATATCGTAGAATAAAAAGTGAAAATATCTTGAGCATGTTTTCACCACAGACCTTATTTCAAGCATTCAAACAAAAGCCAATCATTTTTTTTTTTTTTTAAACCTTGACATGAGAACGATGGAACCGGAAGTACTTAAATGCTAATTCATTAATGGGTTTTGGCCCACAAAAAAATGTCATCCCTGGCACCCCTTTATAAAAGACCTTAGTCAGGTTAGACGACATACAGAATTTAACACGGATAAAAATGAGGCTGTGAGGAATAGATTTACAGTCTTTACAATGTCATGCACTGTGTAAAGGTTCTGGATCACAACGTTTTCATGGATCACATCGTTTTCACAAATCACAACAAGCCATTTCGTCAGCTGAACAATCGGAATGTTGTTAAGGGGTTGCTTTGTTCACCCAAAAATTTGAATTCATAAAACATTTAACATTCATCAACGCACATCAGCTATGGTAAATTTAAGCTCAAGCATGCCAGTTTGACATGCGAGAACCAATGAGGTTGATTCTCGTGTTATGCAGCATGTTGGAGCTTTCACAAGAACCAGTCTGTAGATTGATGAAAGTCAGGTCAGGACAGGTCTTGATCTCATTCCCTTCCTTTTGTCTGTCACAATATGTTTTTGTCTCTCCACTTTAAAAAGTGTACAAACAAACACTCCTCCCTGTTGTCTAGGAAACCTGTACAGTACACAGGCCTCCAGCGGCCATCTCAAGTGCCCGACTCCTCCACCCTCGAAGAATCAGTCGCTCTCCCGGAAACACTCCATGGAGCTTAGCCTGCTGTCCCCTGCTGCTCTCTCGCCCATGCAGAGTGAGTAACTGAGTATCCCTCCATCCACCACCACAAAGCTGTTACTGACCAGGGCTGCATGATATATCGATCGGTATGGCTTAGTGCGATTGTCAAATCCAGCAGGCTGTGATATAATATTAAATAAATATATATGCTCCGTCAACTCGTCAAAATAGAAGCTCAATGGTTTACGTTTCAAAAAGAAGAAATTAAGATGTAAATATTGGTATTGTAATTTTAAAGTAAAATAAAATTATTTGTATTATTCACATTTTTATTTTATAGTACAATAGTTTTATTACAATATATATATTTTTAGTTTGCTTAATATTTTTATTTAATAATAATCACACAAAAAAATCATAATAATTATCATTTTATAGTCCTATTAAATTGGGTGAGAATGTGGACCAAGTAGAAAGACTAAAATATTATGTACTTGTAAAAAAAAAATTTAACTTTTTTTTTTAATGTTTTATTTAACTTTTTGTTAAAGTGAAGCTTTTCCTAGATCCTTCTGCCCAAAACGGATTTTGCCATTAAAAACAAAAAGCCATTAATGGATTTTGCCATTAAAACATTGAACAAAAAGCCATTTTTAAGCTTAAAAAAAAAAAAATGCAGAAAACTACAAAATTACCCCATTTAACTCTAGAATGATTAATTATTTCCAAATGTTGCCATTAAGCCTTTTGGTCATTTGTAGTAGAGTTCCGCGGGGTCGGGCCGGGTTCGGGTCGAAAATATAAGCAAATGACTCGGGTCGGGTCGGACCTCGGGCTTAATCTTTTCCGCTCAGTGAAAAAATAAAAAAATTAATCATCGCTGCTGTTCACCGTAAAGAAAGTCTGGCTGCTGCGTGTAACGTGGTGTGCATCATGGAGAGGGGTGCGGGCAGACCTGACGCCGCTGCGTGCGCGCCTTTAGCCTGGAGAAGAAGATGGAGTTGGTGAAAAGTAAACTTGCCGCAGGTGAATTCACCATCGCTACTACAGGAGTGGGAAATCAGAGGTCTGGAAAGTGTTTGGACTGGTGCTGGATTCTGATGGAAATTCTACAGGTTATGTACAGCTCGCTGGCTGGGTACATGTTTGAGTTCTTTTTATTTATTATTGTGTGAAGATTTTTATTTAGACTAAGGCATATTTATATAGCCTATATTTATATATTTAAAGTTTATTGTTTCAGTTTTTTGTATTGTTAAAAGGCGTGGACATTAAAGGTTGATTTGAATTCCCGTCTGCTGGTCATAACGTGTATGAGAAAAAAAAATACACGGCCGTCGGGCCGCGGGCCGGGTTCGGGCAGATAATTAATGTTGATGTGTCGGGTTAGTTCGGGTCCGGGCTTTAAAAGCCACGGGCCGGGTCGGGTCGGGTTGTAATTTTCAGGCCCGTTGAGAACTCTAATTTGTAGCCTGTATTTTGTTTTATACATGCAGTCCTATCACCGCTTGCTGATGCGTCACTTGCTAGCCATATATTTGTTTATTCGTTTTTTTTAACCCTTTTTTTCCTCTGATTGTCCTCCATAGGATCAGGTACCCCCAAGCCCGCTACACCCACGCCCACCAACACGCCGTGTTCTACGCCACACCCTGCCGATGTTCTTAGTGCCACGCCCTCATTAACGCCCACCCCTCAGGACCCCACCCTCCCACAGCAACCTACCCTGCTGACTCCCTTCACCCAGCAGCAGATGGCCCTGCCCGTCATGACTATTCCCCTGCCCACGTCCAGCAACACATCTTCACAGGTCATGACCAACCCTGCAGGGCTGAACTTCATCAATGTGGTGGGCTCAGTTTGGTAAGTGACATGAAAAAAGTTGTTTTATATGACTAAAGCCGGGTGCACACTGTATGATTTTATCCACAATTTGAATCCTAAAATATTCCTCTGATCCTAGGCTAAAATCTGTAGTCTTTAATCGCTAGTTTGACATGTTTGCCGACAGCCGATTAATGACCATTGCGATCAAATTTGACCTCTGATGAAATTTTGCCAGTGTCAGAAGATTTGATGCACAGTCCTGCAGTGAATTTTCTATGAAAACGTCCAATTAAATACCAATAGGAGCGCAGAACATAACACCGTGTCCTAACCAGACGCGATGCGATAAGATCCAGCGACAAATAATTTGTCTGTCCACACTAGACGCGAATGCGAGATGCGTACAAATCAATCAAACCCCACAGCCAATCAGAACAGCATGTGGGCGGGCTCTCGCGGCAAATGCACAGCAGCAGAGAGTAATCTTCACGGCAATCGAAAGAAAATGGATAAGTAGGCTACATAATCAAATATTACACCATTTAAACAGTATTCAAATACATAGGCCACTGAGTTACTAAAACAATCTCTTTGTTTCTTTTCCATTTGTTTAATTTCAAGATCTGAGGTGAATTATCCATTGTTGCTTTTTTTGACAACTGAGATCCTACTGTGGGACATGGCTTACAGCGGGGATCATGTTCATACAGTCTGACAAGCAACAATTGTAAAGGACTATTATATTGACCCGGCTGAACCTCTCTTACACACAGCAGTCCACAGACCCTGATGAGCGGTTCTAACCCGATGCTGGGTTGTAGTCCTGGGACCCTGGCGTCTGGTATACCCCTGAGTGGACTTCTGCCCTCTGGTGGTCTCATGTCTGGAGCTCTGCCTGCCATGCAGCCTGCAGCTCCAGCAGGTAAACTTCTCCGTCATTTGCTCCCTGCATGGTCAGATGTTCATCAGTGACTTTTACAAGTTATCCGGCACTATTGTGAAGATTAAAATGTAGGGGTGTAACGATTCCCTGTCTTGAATCGATACATATACCGATACTGGTATAATATATATGATAAAAGGTCAACAAAAAATTTACTGTTGATTAAAATGCTAAATTTGGTGTTAAATTTTGGGTGTAAATGAATAGGCTTGGTGCTGGTAACCCAATGCACAGGACAATGGTGATACCAGAATACAAATATTCATGATTCTGAAGCTGAAAATACAGAATTATTTTAGATGAATATGCTTGCACTATATATATTTAGGTAGATATATTTGAAATAATGTAGGCCACTTTTTACTGGTAACACAATACATTTGGAATTATCAGGACCCATAAATATTCCCCCATTGCATTAGTATACATTATATTCAACATTATAGATTAATGTAGTACTGACTCTAAAACTCTGAAAACTCACACAGTAATTTTTATTTTTGGTGAACTATGCACAATACATATTGTCACTATAGTATCCACAATTTATATTTTTGTATTGTGATATATTGTGACACCACGATATATTGTTACACCCCTATTAAAATTGAATGTTGTCCCAGCAGGCGGGCCTTTTGGCCTGAACAACAGCCCGGGACTCCGACCGCTCAACCTTCTTCAGGTGAGGGAGCTTTTACTGTAATGTAAGGGGTTTTGTGGAGATGATTCTCACATTCCCTCCCATTTATTTGTGCGTTTCCCTTTCTTTCAGCTCCCTACGGGACCACTGATTTTTAACTCTCTACAGCAGCAGCAGTTGTCTCAGTTCTCCCCTCAACAGCAGAGCAGCCAGTCGGCCACATCCAGCCCCCAGCAGCAGGGGGAGTCTGTGAGTTAGACACAGTGTCCATCATTTTACACAGCTTTCTTTATTCTAGTCATCTTGTGATGCGGAGGATTAACTAATAGTGTGAAAATCTGAATAGTAACTCAGTTGTCCTCTTTGCATCAGGCTGACCCGGGTCTGACGACAGAACAGGGACTGACCGCACAGCAGACGGCAGTCATCAATCTCACCGGAGTGGGCGGATTCATGTCCCCTCAGGCAGCAGGTACAGACTCATGCACCGGATACATGCATTTCGTTTCTCTGCTACTCCTCTTACTGTTATCCAAGTACATCTCTAGTCCAGATATCTCTAACAGACACTAACAATGAGTAGACATACTAATGAAGTTAGATTTTGTAGTGTCATACTAATCTCAACGTAGATCAAAGTTAATCAGACCTGTTTTTTTTTTACTATTTGGTTTGTCATTTGATTAACATGATGGTGGATGCCACTTTTCCTTTTTGCTACATTCTACCTTTTATTTCCTGTTACCTCCCTCCCCACCCTATTCTTTCTCTCTCCCCTCCTCCTCCTCCTCCTCCACCCCACCCCTCTGTCCGTGGTAGTGCTGTCCCAGTTGGGTTGTGGTCTGGAGGGGTCCGGGCCCAGCCTACCATCCCCGAGGCTCCAGCAACAGCACCAGCCACAGATCCAAGTAATGCAGCAACTTTGACCTCATCCACCCATAGACATGTGTATATCAGACTGACCTTTGACACCGACCCTATTTACTTTCTTAAAACACCTTTCTGGTCTTATTGTGCATGATTTGCCAATTCATATTATTCCAACGTCATCAAATTATAATCTGAAACACCTTCTCCTTTTGGCTGACATCACTTACGCACATGTACGCAGCTACTTTTTATAGAGCAATCAGTTCTCAATGGATTAAATAAGGTGCCGCCCTACTTTTTCCCCCTCGTTGAATATTGTTACACTCTGAAATGCGTTACATTACACAATTATAAAATTATCACCCTAAAATATCTAAAGGTTTATTTTTTTTATTTTTTATTTTTAAGTTTGGGGTTGGTAATTTTTGTTTTTGAAAGAAGTCTCTTCTTATCAAGGCTGCATTTATTTGATAAAAAAATACAGTAAAAACTAATATTGTGAAATATTATTACAATTTAAAATAACTGTTTTCTATTCTAATATAATTTCAAATGTAATTTATTCCTGTGGTGGCAAAAATAAATTTTCAGCATCATTACTCCAGTCTTCAGTGTCACATGATCCTTCAGAAATCATTCTAATATGCTGATTTGGTGCTCAAGAAACATTTCTTATTATTATCAGTGTTGAAAACAATGGTTTCCACAAAAATATTAAGTATCACTATGATTTTTTAAAATAGAAAGTAAAAAAAAAAATTTTTTTATTTGAAACGACTAACTTATAGTCTTAACTTATAGTCTTATGGTCTAACTTATAGTCTTTCCCCTCACTTTTGATCAATTTATTTGTCCTTCTTTTTTAAAATCTCTTACTGACCCCAAACTTTTGAACAGTAGTGTGTGTAATATTGCGACATCTAAGGACAGAATCACAATTTAACTACTTTTTTTTAAACATTGAGTTCAAAGGTCTGGTGCAAACTGTGGATCAGTCTGTTATATGATGTCTATGCATTCATTCTTTAGATGAAATGCTCAAGACTACACAGCTAAACACTGTTTATCACATCAATAGTTTCTTTCCTGGCTACTTCTGACCAATGTGTAAAGCTTGCCGTGCTTGAGTAACCATGCTTGTCTAAGCCTTTACCAACATCTTTGCATATAATGTTGAGCTTGTGGCATATCTCTTAACAGCAGCTTGAAGCATGTTTTTATAGCAATTGATATTTCAAAACTTCATAAATGTCTTATTTGTTTCATTGATAAGCATGACTCATTTGTGTTGTGCTTGTGTTATCCATCACACACATCTGACCAGTAACAGCCGAACCTTTGCATTAGTCCCAGCTGAGATGCGAGTTGAAGTTGCTATCTTACTGACACCAAACAAGAGTGTGTGTGTGTGTGTGTAATACAGCATAGCTGACAAAACAACAGCTGCATTGCACTTTTATTTTACCGCCTTCCTTTTCACATCGCTACTGCTTGACCCTTTCCTGTTCTTCACAGTTTGTCGTTCCCATAATATCCCCATTGAATATACCATTCCTCCCTCTTTCTGCCTCACCCAGCTTCTGCAAACACTGATGTCTCACAGCAGCTCTGCTTTAGTTGAACCTCTTCCATTATCCGAGCCAACGGGAAGGGCGACACAAACATGTTAAGCATGTAATATTGTATACAATGTACATTACTAGCTAAAGGTATTTCCCAAATTATAGATAAGGATGCAAGATATTAGAACCATATCAGTTACCAGATGACGGTAGAGATGTTTTTATCAGTATCTGTCGATATTGGGTGTTTGCTAGTGCATGCTAATTTCCCATTAGATTACCTTTGCTGTCCATCTTTAAAAACATGACTAATTTAGTTACACTGTTAAATGTCATCTTTAGCAAATCTCAAAATGAATATACTTCTTTTGAATACTGTACATTTATAATGATGTGATGCCTAAATTAACTTTTTTAATATAGCATTTAATATGAATTAAATTGATAGTGTTTTTAGATTTTTAGACCTAATAGAATTTCTGTATTTCGCCATTTGTCTGTCATCACTACAGAACTTGAAAATAATTATTAGCTTATCGACTAGATTTTTAATATTTGCATCCCAAATTTTTCAATAATAGTAAAGGCATTAACTAATTTAAAAAAAAAAAATTGTATGGAAGCACAATATACACTACTGTTTAAAATTTGAAGGTGAGATTTTTATAAATGTTTTAATCTTATTCTCACGAAGGCTACATTTTATTTTATAAAAATACAGTATGGATAGTTGTATTGTGAAACATTTTTCTTATTTTTACTGTTTTTCTTTCTAATATGATGATTTGCTGCTCAATTTTTTTAAAATCAATATTCAAAACAGTCATGCTGCTTAATATTTTTTATGGAAACTGACTTTTTTCAGGATTGTTTGAATATGAAGTACAAATGAATAGCATTTATTTGCAAAATATAGATATTTTTTATAAAATTTTAAATTTCTTTACTGTCACTTTTGGTGTCCTTGCTGAATGAAAGTATTCATTCCTTTCAAGAAAAAAAAGACATTTGAACAGTAGTGTATGTCTCTTTAAAACAATAAAAGTATTATTGAATATTTGATAGTAAAAAAATTCCACATTAAGTTATTTAAGTTGTACTATTTAGAGGGTGTCAGTTTGATGATCGTCGTAACGTTGAACTCCTTGGCTACATGTAGGAAATGCTTCTGAGACACAGCTGCTGTGAGAGGAGACCCTGTACGTTTTTTAACTGCACAAATTCATTATCCGTTACTTTCCCTTTCGCACAGTTGCAATTCTTGCAGCACCAAATGCAACAGCAGCAAATGGGTATGGCAGTGGGGGCGGCGGCACAGTCGGCGCTGCCACGGCAACATTCCGTCAACCAGCCAAGAAGTAAGAGGAAACGCAGCACGCCACAGCCCCTCCCCAAATCATGACCTCCGGCCCCGTCCACTGACCCACCGTGAGGACGTCAACAAACGCCACTGTGCTTGATCCGCAGCATTTTATGGACTGACTGTGGCTCAACCGGACTAAAGTTATTTTTTTTTAACGTTCATAGGGGTGCAGGAGTTACCCACCTGACCTCAGGCCAGAGGACTATTCGTATTACATCGAGGACATTTAGAGCAGGGGACCTTAGAGTATTACCATATTTTTTAAAGAAATACAAGACATGAAATGAGACTATTCTTCTTGTAGGGTTCCCTACGGCATGCTGTCTTTATTCTCCTTCCAAATGGCCCTTTCAACGAGAGCCTGTTCGGCTCGAGAGGGTGGACCCTACGCACACTAATAAGGGCCGTACAGATGTGCCTCAATCACCTGTTGCTCAACTTTACCATTGTGAGAACCTTCTCTCTACTGCTGGATGTCAGAATGATGGGCGGCCTTGTCCCAGCATGCAATTACATGTGCGGTTTTTATATGGCACATTTTAAAATGGCATTTTGTTATACTGAGGGGGGGAGTTGATGTATATTCTTATGGAGAAAAAAAATCTAAACCATGTGAGTGGATGACATTTCTGAACACTGAGGCAGAATTTTTGTAAATGATCTTTGTCGGCAGTTTTATTGTGATAAAAAAGAAAGTATATATTGACAGTGAAAAATACAACTTTTAGATAAAAAAATGTCACGACTGTGTGTGTTTATTTCGTCGCCTTCATGCTCCCAATGACTTTGTCCACTAGTTTGCTGATCTCTTTGTTTCTCGTTATGGCTCGATTGATGCAGTGTTGTAGTTTCTCACCGGATAACGACGTCCCACCTAAAGCAAAACATTTATGTTTGTTTTTAAATCAACAAATAATATTCAACCAAATCTACAGACCACAAAAATTCAATCTGACATACTCATCTACAATCTTGACACCTTTGACAAAGTGACACTTTGGATTCAAAATACCGGTAGGTAATTTATGTGATCCGTGTAGATTTGATGATTTTTGTTTTAAATTGATACGAGAATCGCTTATAAGTTGTTTTTTATCAACAAAAGAGAAGCTTTGAGGTCTTCTGCAATTTTTCCGCCAAAGTAAAAGCTCTATGGTTTAGTGTTTGAAAGCAAAGAAATTAAGACATTAATTACTCATTATTTTACAGTACAATAGCATTTCATCTATATTAATGCATTTGATAAACGCTTTTATCTAAAGCGACTTTTTATAATTTAACCAAATATAGTCATGGGGGAATTTTTCCTTATACCTTCATTCTAAAATTGCTGCTATGCTCTCTATTTGTCATATGGAAGCTTGTTTCCCTGATGGAATAGTTTATCTTGTAATTCTGAGTTTATATCTCGCAATTCTGACTTTTATCACATTTCTGACTTTGATTCGATCTAGCAACTCAAGATTCTCAAAATTCCACGTTTATATCTCACAATTCTAACTTTATTTCTATCAATGCCAAGTTTAGATAGAAACTCAGAATAGTAAGATATAAACTCACAATTGCATGTTATAACTACAAATTGTGAGAGATGAACTCACAATTCTGAGAATAAAAGCCTGAATTGTGAGATAAACACAGTTGCAGGAAAAAGGAGATGGTCCTCACTGCAGAACACGAAATCCAGGGGGAGGAGTTAGATCCAGATCCAATCTCCACCCCTTAGATCTGGATCTAACTCCGCCCCCTGGATCTTGTGTACTGCAGTGAGGTGCTACTGGGAAAAAGATTTGTGAGATAAAAAGTCACAATTACCTTTTTTTTTTTTATTCCATGGTGGAAACAAGCTTCCATAATGTTGCCTTTTTCACCCCGATGATATTGCATCCCTGACGCTGTAAATAACCTGCAGTTTTGTGTCAAATGTCTTGATGTTCACCTGGTTTGTGGACGGCACAGAGTCGATCCTCCTCGTCTGTCACCACAGTCATTAATGCTGTAGACAAGCTTTCCTCTTCCGCTGTGGGGTCGACGATGATGATGGAACTGCGAAAGGAGGAAATTGAAAAAGTGTCTGTGAACTCATTCTTGTGTCATTTCTAAAGTATTTTATATTGATCTGACACCAGTGTTCTCGTTTTTTAATGATGAATAAGTGAATTTGGCTTCACTAAAAAGCGTGTTGTGTAATAGAGAAATGTGTTAATTACTCATCAAATACTGCAAACGAAGAGCCAACTGGGTGCCGGCTGATCTTCAAGCGTCTCTTCTTCTGGATGTCAACTTCTGCTAAATCAGTCTCTTTGTTTACAGTGACTTCAGGAAGTTGGGCTAAGATATTGGAAATGTGTTTATTAGTCATCATAACAGCAGGAGGATGTTATATTCAGATGAAGTGCTCACCGTTCTTTAAAGCTGCCAGCAAAACTATGATGCAGGCGTCAAGTAAGTTCCCATCATAATCCAAACACATAATATCACAGTACAGCACCCAACAAAGCTAGAAAATAAGTGATAAATGAAATGCAAGTATTTTTAAATGAGCAATGTTATGGTATTTTTAAAGTATATTTATTAAAGATTATATTATTAACATATATATGTATCTTACCTTAGCTTTTTCAATGCACAATTCCTCCATATTTATTAAATCTGAACTGCAAAGCAGAAGAGAATAAACAAGAATTAAGTAATAATAATAAATTGTACATGTCTTCAAATAACATGTTTTGGCTTGACCAACATTATTTGCAGGTTTGCTCAAATTTATAAGAAATAAATTTTTCCTCTTTTTTTGACAACCAATCACATTGCTTTAACCCACAAAGAAATGTTTCTCTTGAGTTGTACCTCTCAATGACATCAGCGATAAATTGGCTGGCTGCCTGAGCCTGTTCCCCTGGTGGTCCGGCTCTGAATCTAGACGAGCACAGCGGAGGCAGATCTACATTTGGGACTTGGAGACCAAAGAGGAACTTCTTTTAAAATGTTATTCAACACCCCAATGTATAACATTTGTCAGTTACCCAGTTAAAATTTACCTATATATCCTTTATTTGGTGCATCAGAGGGTGGCGTAGTTAATTCCTGCGAGAAAAAATGCTTAACTTCATTATCCACCACCATATAATAGCTTTTAGGAAAATAAAAATGATTCTTACAGCTTTTATCCCACAGATTACTGTGGTGTTTCCAATTTTCACCATTGCTGATCCATCGGCTGTAGAAATGGAGCCTAGAAAGACACGTTTATCCAATTATATCAAATGACACCTATGTTCTTCTAAAGCATTGAAAAATATTCTGATCATTTGAATGTGTTATTTTATAATATGCATCTAATACTTACTAATATTTAAGGTTGTGGGTCTAAATTCTCCCAATTCTCTTCCATCTGGACGACAGTTTTCTTTCTGTTGAATATTAGATTAAGATAATTGATTATTAGATCAACATATTACCTATGTTATAAGTTATAACACTGATTCAACTTCGTAGTTGACAGAAATCAAAACGTTGACTAACTCACCAAAAAGCTCCTGTGATATTCAAGAGGCTCTGCGGTTCTAAAAAAAACAAAACACACACTCAATATTTACGTTAAATACAGCCAAATCACAATCTCACTGTCCTGAAAACCTATGTATATAAAATAATTATTCGTTATTCAGATAAAATCTACATAACGGTATGTAATTCACGCTGTATTGTAATTGACTTACTTGAAACCAGCCGCCATGATGTTTAGAAGCACCACGTGAAACCTGCAGTGACGTAAAGAGTTGAATCTCGCGTCCTCCGCTCCAGTGGGGGGCGCTAGTGTTGTTTTCAATCCGCCGCTCTGCGCTTTCTTCGCCGGTTGTGATGATGTGGTTTTGTCAGGACGACTTCCGCGTAGGTGTTTCACTGTGACTGGAAGTAAAGTTCAACAATGGAGATTTAACTATTTATTCCGTAAATTAATACGACACCCATTCATATATGTACCGCCTCACGGAGTCTCATTTTAAGGCTGCTCTGTATGATACTGTAGGGTAGTTTAGCTGTAAACTGGTGAGCTTCCCTGGAGTGAAATGTTGACTGGGAAATGGATGATGGATTTCTGTGTATGTGAATTATTGCAGTGTTCGATGATCCTGGCGCTGATCGTCTTACTTTTGGTAAATTTATTTCTTATAATTTTTATATTATTTTGAAACTTTTTTAAAATCATTTTTATATCATTGTGGATTTTGTTTTGTTTCTGATTTATGTTTGCTCTTAGTGAGTGACCTATTCATGCTGTTGTTCTTATTATTTGTTAATGAAAATGAATTTGCAATGAAATTGTTCTTTTGAAATACATGTAAATATAAACAGTCACACTTCTGTTGAGCTTCTTCACCCATTCATCCAGTTGAACTAGTTACTCCTCTGTGTCACACCTGATTGTTCGTGTCTTTAGGTTGTTGTGATTGCTCATGTCAGTGCTCAGGTGGTAGATGAGACTCGCCATGAGAAGGAGAAGCACTATTTGACTGCAAAGGGCAAAAAAGAGTCTTTTCCCAGTCTGATGGACCCTCCCTCATTGGAGCTGTCTGTGGTTGTCCCTTCATACAATGAGGAACTCAGAAGTGAGTTATTTTGATATATATAGTTTGGGTTATAACCCCCACTGAATCCCTATGGCTTAAAATCCTTAACCACCTCTTTGCAATAAGAGGATTTATATTGGTAATGTTTGTCTCTGTTTTATCACACAGTGCCTGTTATGATGGATGAAGCCATGGAATACCTGGAGAAAAGACAGGTGCTTTATTTATTATTATTATTATAAACATTTCTAGCTGTGTCATAACTGACTTATTAGTTCTGTTTTTCTGACTAAAAGGTTTGTGACAATGATTGTATTATAACATATGTACTTTAAATACACCTTTAAAAAACGATACATTTATAAATAAAAGTGTAAACATATCTGAGTTCACCTATGAATCCAGGAATGATGCCCCACTTGCTCAAAGATGAATTCTTTGAATTCTTTGAATTCTTTCGGATGTTACTGCAGATTGGTTGTTTTTACAGCATGTGTGAATTTTTCACCACTAGATGGCATGCTGTAACTAAAGTGACTGTTTAACCCAATTTGTCCTCTTGTTGATTTTACAGAATGAGAATCCATTATTCACATATGAAGTTATTGTAGTAGATGATGGCAGCAAAGACAAAACTACAGAGGTAGTTTTACGTCTTATTGTTATTATTCATTATAATATATAACAATGAATAATATACATCAATCAAACTGAATGCTTGATCATATGGATCCTCAGGTTGCCATGAAATACACAAAAAAGTATGGAGCACAAAAAGTGAGAGTTCTGACGTTGGTGAAGAACCGTGGAAAAGGCGGTGCAGTTAAAATGGTAATAATGCAAAAAAACACCCAGTCTTCCTTGTGCGTTGTCATAGAGGACGGCATCCACATTTCTGATGAAATCTGCTGAGAGACAAAAATAAAGATACTGTTTCCACTCAGTTGAGAATGTGAACAATATCATTAATTAATGATATGGCTTGATGCCTGAAGCAGTTTAAATATCTGCTCAAGCTCAGCTAAAAGTCTTATTTTGCACGTGCTTAGTTCAACAGTTGCTATAATGTTGTTTGTTGTGGTGTTTGTCTCTGCTCAGGGAGCACTAAGCTGTCGTGGGAAGCTCATTCTTATGGCTGATGCTGACGGAGCCACTAAATTTGCTGACATTGAAAAGGTGGAAGAAGGTCTTCAGAGCATCAGTGAGAAGCCTGTGAGACACCACTTTTTGTCAATATAAATAGACATGCAGCAAATCTCAGAACAGTGTGTATGTGGATTACATATTTGTTTGAAGCTTAACCAAGAGCTGGATTTATCAAATTGCTTACAGACCTTTTTACCGGCCAAAAGATCTCAGAGCATCTAAAGATGTTTTCCTTTTATGTCAATGCAGGATAACATGGCGATCTCCTGTGGATCCAGAGCTCACCTGGAAGAAGAATCAGTGGCTCAGGTATTCAGTGTTTCTCAAAAATATTGGAGCATAATAGCTAATGTAAATAGCCAGTAGTTTTGCATTTTCAGTCTTCTGTTTCTTCTTGTGACAGCGGTCAATGTTCCGGACGTTTCTGATGTATGGATTCCACTTCTTGGTGTGGTTCTTTTGTGTGAGGGGGATTAAAGACACGCAATGTGGATTTAAGCTCTTCACTCGTGAGGCTGCCTTGAAAACTTTCCCCAGCCTGCATGTGGAACGCTGGTAAGGACGCTTAAAAGTTGAAGAGCTTTATAATAAAAAGTATTATATGTAGTGTAATGTATAGCTGTTTGTGAATGTAAAACGTCTGCAAAGTTTCAAAGATAAAAGTGCACAAAATTGGGCGAGTTATTGTCGCCCAAAAGAAAGAACAGATACGGAACTGCCAAACGAGTCCTCAGTTTTGAATTTTAACCTCTTAATAAAAAATAAAAAATGTGTCCTACAGGGCATTCGATGTGGAACTTCTCTACATTGCTCAGTGTTTTGACATCCCTATATCAGAAGTGGCTGTTAACTGGACAGAGATTGAAGGTTTGTGCTGTCAGTTTTGAAATATAATGCACTTAAAGCATAGGCAATTCAAATAATTAATACTCTATATATTTTTATAGCAGTATATGTCTCAAAAATGAAGGTTATTTCCACTATGAGGTAATGAAGACTTGTTTTATTGCACATTTAGGGTCAAAGCTGGTGCCGGTCTGGAGTTGGCTACAGATGGGCCGGGATCTAGTCTTTATCAGACTGCGTTACTTCACTGGTGCCTGGAGGCTGGAATCTGAGAGAAAAACTCAGTAGCTGTTGTTACTGCCAGTGCTGTTCGTGATGGTTAAACGCACAGCCCTTTGCCACAAATGAGTGCACTGCGTTTGCAATCGGTGAACAGCATTAGCATTTCATTATCACTGACCGTGCCGTGACCACATAAGGGGATTGTCCTTGTATTTTTATTTTTTTAATGTAATATCGCTGTTTTTCATGTTTTTCTTTTACATACTATAGGTTGGGTTTTGAAATGGGGCAGATGGTTCTTGGCCAAATAAAGAAAAATTATAATCAGTTAGTGTTTCTGCATTTACAACTAATTTGAAAATGTTGCACAGAACCCAATGAAGACAAAATTATGCTCAGTTTTTACGACACTTTTTAAAAACATTTATTAAATAAGCTTATTTGAAAAACAAATTGGTTTAGGCAGAGCATCGAAGTATAATTTATGGGCTTGATTTGTAGTTTTTTTTTATTATTATGTGGTGTGTGCTTAAAATGTGCATTTTAAGCACACACCACATAATAAATAAAAAAATGTATTACTGATTTAATAAAATCAGTGCCACCCAATTCATTTTTAAACTCATCCACACATATAAGGTTTACATATATATATATATATATATATATATATATTAGGGCTGTGCGATGTTGAAGAAAAATGCAATATGCGATAACTCCTTAAATAATGCGATATTCGATATGCGATACGATAATGCTTAAAGTGTGTAAAATAAACTTAAATTATCTTTAAAATATATTTAAAATGATATAACCTACATGTGTTTCACATTCTTTTTATGACAAGAAAACATCCTTATAACTTCTGAAAGTGAACATTAGCGTTTTACTGTAGCATAAGAAGTGTTATTTTAACACTGTAAACCACAGAGTTTCAGGTTATCCTACATTAGGTTTATTTAATAAAAGATACTGAATCATAAAATATAAAAATAAAACATTGCTTAGTTTTCACTGTATGAATTAAATATATCCTGATACTTATTAAAGCTAAAAAAAAAACGTTGTCTTTTGTTCATGAACCCATTTATTGCAAGCTGTTGCGATATGCATATTGCGATATATACATTTGCGATATTTCGATAAATTCGATATATTGTGCAGCCCTAATATATAACACAGTTGACCGACTGAAATGGTCCATAGGGCCACAGCTAGGGTAGTTTTGTTGACATTGCGGGGCCCCCCAACAGTCGGGGGCCTAGAATCTTCACCTCCTTACGCCCCTCTAGTGACAGCACTGGTCCATGGTCCATGTACTCAGTCCTTTTTAATGTGGTTTACACAATGGGTTGCTCTGCACCCTGGAGAGAATATCCTGTTTATCCTCCCTTTCTCTCCACCAGGAAGGCATTTGTTCTTAGTCAGGCCCTCTATCTTGTCAGCCACTCTAAAAGATGGTGTATTTCAATATTTTCACTGATAAATTATTTCTACAATCAGTTATTTAAGCATCTATATATGTATTGTATTTCTCCCATCTGCTAAGCTTTACATATAGAGGCTCGTCGTCAGTAATTTATATGATCCTGTGCACCTTGATTGAAGAGGATCATTTTGCGGTGTTCTTTTATTGGAAGCGAATTCCCCCTGCCAAACTAATTTGATCAAAGAGAGCACTAAAGATGCGAGCTGTCATTATTGGGAGTATTGTTACGTTCCCCTGCAGTTGTTGTAAACTGTGAAAATGTCAAACTTCTAGACTCTCTGTCGCCATCCTGGCTTGCGTCATTAACTGGACAAGTCACTCTACGCACACAATCGAAGTGTATCCATCCGCGCCGAGGAGCTCAGGAGAAGTAGGGCTATCGATAAGCGCTGGCGAACCGCCAGTCTGTCACTACATATTCTACTACTTTCTACTTTAACTTTATTAATATTCTGCTTCCAATTTCTAAATATATAACAGGTAGGCTAAATGTTTAGAGAGAGTAGAGCTTTTTTTCTTAAGTAACACCTTTTTTGTTTCGCCTAAAATGATTAAGTAATTCGAAAACGGTTCGTTTTAATCACATTGTAGCTACCATAATGACAAGGTTGTGAGTTGGGTTGACCCAAAACAATTCTCAAACCACTCAAAAGGTAAAAAGGTTGGACGGTGTCTTAAATGTAGGCTACGCATTTTAACCGTAGACTGTAAAAAAAAATATTTTAACGTACACAGAACGTTTCTGTTGCCATCAAAAGATTAACGCTCGTGATCAGAAGTTGCGTTCCCTGTAACCATAGCAACATTTGGCTGACATATCCGACGGCACATCGACAAAACGTTATAACGTTAGCCTACTAACACCAGGGGACCTACGCCACTGACTAACACTATTTAACACCAAATTTGATACCAAAACGTTATAATAGTAATTTTAGTTCGAAGCGTTTTTAAACTTTAAAGCGCGCAAATTCCTCACAAATTCCTTTGAAACGTCGACCGCTAGAAAGTCACTGAATAATCGCATACTGTGAATGACTAAAAATTAAAGTTATGAAAACTTCAATAAAAAATATATATTAAAAAAATCACTTTCCCTTTACAACTTATGCCAAAAAGGTGAACTTCCTGTACAAGAAAAAACAGCTGTCTGCGCTTGTCATCTGTCACTGAAAGCAAATGACAAGTGAAACACTGCTGCCCACAATGACCTGTTTTCCCTCAATAATGGGCCTGTGAGTGAGTCTCAGGCTGTTCTTTTAAACGGGATGATCCCTCTGTGTGTCTGACGTCCTGGGAGAGTTCCAGGAGCAGCGGATGAATTCCGCACGAAGGCGCTGAGGCTCCAGTCAGACTGACGCCGCGGCTCTCGCTCCATCCAAACACACGCGCTGGAGCTACACCTTCAATCGGCGCGAGATTCAGCAGTCGGCTATTTTGCGGAACTACGCGGATTGTTATTCGACTTGTCACAAGAATAAGGTAATGGATACAACGTGTTATAGCCTATATACCACTTCTGATATTATTTAAAATTTATTTCAGGACTTAAGAAGTAAAAGTTTTATAAATTATAAAAAATAAATAAGGCATGACAAGTGTCTTTTTAAAACTTTTTGTCTTGACGCTGTAGCCTATTTTTTCTTTTCTATAACTTGTTGCTTCTCACATATTAGTCCATATCACGCGAGGCTGCGTAAACAGACATTATGCCACTTGCTGCTCAATGATGCTGCTCCATACGTTTGTGACAGTTGTGTATACCTGGAATACCTTTTTTATAAATAAGTGGCAAATGTAGCATTTGAACATTTCTTAAAGCAAACAAACAAAGTGAAGTTGAGGGAAAGGATGTGTATGTGCGTTTGCGGGGGAGTTAGGTGATTAAGCCTATCTCAGCACTCAGACTGCCAGACGCCAGTTTCATAAGGACACACTGCCTTTGAGAACAGAGCAGATGTATTCACCCTCAATTGATCTGCCTGCCTGTGCCTATTTGTAACTGAGCCATGATTTCATACGCTGCTGTGCTATTAGTCCTATATGGCCTCATTCATCTCATACGATTATTTGATTTGGTTAGGGGTGTGTTAACACCTCTGGTATCACATGCAATAATATTTTCAGAAGCTATTATTTGAATAGACTTGGCCAAAGATGGAAGCAAGCCTCTCTGGTTTCAAATGCTCAAACGACATTGATTTTTAGCAGATCATTTTCTGCATCAGAAAGCCTTGACAGTAGGGAGAGGAGGACGAATAGGTGAGGTCCAGTGAGAAACAGAAGGACCTGTTGACTCAGTAATACCTCAGAAATCTCTGCATGCACTGAAGATCTTGAGATCTGCACATGGATGTGTTGTAATTATGCCCTAATAGGGTGAATCTCACAAAACATGTCAAGAATATGTTCATATCATATTTCACCCCAAAATCATAAGAAAGAAGTATTATATTTTGCTTAAAGAAAATGGTGCCATTTAGCTTAAAATATGTTTTGATTTGGACATTGTTTGACATTATTTTTCATGACAATTAAGCACGTTCTTCCCTAATTGTTATTACTGTAATGCAAAATGTAGGCTATGTTTTACTAAATGCATAAATAAAAAACAATTAATAATAATAAAGATAAAAAAAATTTTTTTAAATGATTTATGTCAGTATTTTTCAAATATTTTTTAAATATTTTTTTAATTTAATTTTTAAAAAATAATTAAAAATAAAATAATGATTTGTATTATTTTAATCTCACACACATCCACATACATAACATTGTGTCTGCGTGTGTGTATATATATAAACACACCGGTATACACAAATCATTTTTGTATTTTTAAAAATCATTATTTTAAATTATTTAAAAATTAAATAACTAAAAAATATTCTAACAATTATTTGAAAAATACTGAAAATACTGACATAAATCATTTACAATTTATTTATTATCGTTATTGTATATACAGTATATATAATTATTTATGTTTATATTAATAAAAAACAAGTAAAGGCAGTTAAAAATACTGACACAAACAATGTACAATTTACTTAAATCTGACATTCTTCTTTATTTCTTTCACCAGATAAAAACTGTTGACAGCCTGACGAAAACATCCCTGTCTGGGGGTTTGTTTTACACCCAGCTGTCTCTTGGCTGTAAAGTAATAAACTGAGACTCCTGGCTTTAAGTGATATAAGACAGATCTGCCTTGTTTTTAGGAAAAAATCCAGTCCCCAGTGTCGCCCCATCCCACAATGCACTCCACCACATCCATCACTTCCCTCTTCTCCTTCACCAGTCCAGCTGTGAAAAGGCTGCTGGGCTGGAAACAAGGAGACGAGGAGGAAAAGTGGGCGGAAAAGGCTGTCGATTCCCTTGTAAAGAAGCTCAAGAAAAAGAAAGGGGCCATGGAGGAGCTGGAAAAGGCTCTGAGCTGTCCTGGCCAGCCCAGTAAATGTGTGACCATCCCTCGATCCCTGGACGGACGCCTCCAGGTGTCCCATCGTAAAGGTCTGCCACACGTTATCTACTGCAGAGTGTGGCGCTGGCCGGATCTCCAGTCCCACCATGAGCTCAAAGCGCTGGATTGCTGCGAGTTTCCTTTCGGCTCCAAGCAGAAGGATATCTGCATCAATCCATATCATTACCGCCGTGTGGAGACACCAGGTGGAAATCAATACGCAAACCACTTTTTCTTGTTTTCTTCCATATTGATTATAGCTTTATGCATTAGTAAAAATCTGTTAGTAATCTTCTTTCTCTTTCCCCCCCCCCAAACAGTTCTGCCCCCAGTCCTTGTGCCACGTCACAGTGAGTTCAACCCCCAGCACAGCTTGTTAGCAAAGTTCCGGAATGCTTCCCTACACAACGAGCCTCTAATGCCTCAAAATGCCACTTACCCAGACTCCTTCCCTGCAATGCCCTGTAGCTCGTTTTCTTCATCTCCTTCCAGCTCTTTAAACCAGTCCCCCACTGCACACAGCTTCCCAAACTCCCCCAGCAGTGGAACCGACCCTGGGAGCCCCTACCAAATCACAGGTCATTATTAGCAACGATTTCTCAAGCATTGATGATTTTGTATATTAGCTCTCTTATAACTTCCTTGCATGAAATGTAGTGCCACTGAATTACATTTTCATATCTTGGTCATTCAAAAACGTATTTCTCATTGCACAGCAGAGACACCTCCTCCACCCTACAGTATGATGGAGAGCACTCCGTCTGAGGATGTGAAACCAGAAGAGTCCTCCAACCCCAATAAACTCATTCTGTCTGCCCCTCATAGAGGTGACACTAGACTTACTGTGCAGTATGTATGTACTTTGAAATGTGCAGTACCAGTTAAATGTTGTGAACACACTTACTCATTTGTTGTTATTATTAACTGAAACTAATACAAATATGTTTTTTTAAGTGAAATAATGCTAAAATAAAATAAAAATATTGGATGAAAAATGTAAACAAAAATGTGAAATATTGATTGAAATAAAGATTGAAATAATAAATGTTAAATGACTAAAATTGAAATAAAAAAAGCTAAATAGAAAAAAATAATGATGACAAAATTACTAAATTAAAATGAAAACGGAAAATTTTAAATAATAAAAACTATAATAGTATATAAATAATACAAAAATAACACTGCTCATTTAATATTATTACTTTTTTCATTTTAAAGAAGTTTGAATAATCGTTCTAATTCTATGAGAAGGGAAGTCCACATCACAGCTAAAGTGACAGAAACAAAGGAACGATATCAATGGAAGCATTTTCAGAACTTTTTTTCCAGCTAATGAACCATAAAAACATTGACAGCCAATCAGAATCCACACGACTTAAACCTCAAGCTAATCCAGCTATAAATGAAAGACCTAACCATTTTTTTTTTTTTTTCATTTTGAAAATAGAAATTATCAGACTATATATACAAGATGTCAAATTGGTCACACAAGACTTTCTCGTGTAGGCCTTTTCTTTTTATGTGGAAGATTTACCTTTATGTGATTTCTTTTTTGTAAGTCTTCCTTAACTATAAAGCATTTTTTATTGTAATGTTCTGCTTTAAATGGTATTAGGCAACGTTCTTATTCAGAGAGTACATTAATGGATCTAAGATTTTTTAAATCAGGAGAAACATTAATCTAGTCTGGTGTTTCCAAACATTGAAAGTGTTGAATCATAATGGCATTATTTTATATATATTAAAATGCATCATAAATATGGAATGAGACCTGAGTACTATGAGGTATGATATATGTTTTACATGGTTTTATGAATGCCTTTTTTCCCTCCAGACTTGAGGCCAGTGTGTTATGAGGAACCAGAATACTGGTGTTCAGTGGCGTATTACGAACTGAACAACAGGGTGGGTGAGACATTCCACGCCTCTTCCCGGAGCATCCTCGTGGACGGCTTCACAGATCCCTCCAACAACAAGAACCGATTCTGCCTCGGATTACTATCCAATGTCAACCGAAACTCCACCATTGAACACACTCGCAGACACATAGGCAAAGGTTTGTTTAAAGTTTTACATCTTTTTTTGCATTCTTGTCTTTGTTGGGGGTTTTTGGATCTGAAATTGTTGCTTTGAGAAGATCAAGCTGATAACTGTCTTCCATCAGTTGATGCAATTCCAAGAGAAAGTAATAAAAAAAAACAAAAAAACACAGTTTTTATGGCGCCAGATTAGTGCTGTGTTGAAAAAATCGATTCACCAATTCTGAATCGATTTTCATATTAATTTCTAAAGATCGATCCGTAACTCAGAGGATCGATTTAATAACAGGCCTACATTTTCCCCATAAACACACCGAGACATGGCGACCAGCGGCGCTGCTAATGCGGTTTCTCTGAATCCACTTGTTGACAAGAGAGGAGGAAAGAGCCGTTCATAGCGCGTTTTTTGCGCGTGCAAATTCGTTTTCTAGGCGCGCCTCTGTTCATGGTTGCATAGCAACGACAGACGCAAAGGGAAAGCACGCGCTTGTGGAGAGGAGAAAGCGCTGCAAACTGCGCTCTCCATGATGACGAGGAAGTATCATCAAATAATTAATTGATTTCTAGCCCTTGCATTAGCTTTACTACTAGATATATTCATTGAGATGAGAAATAAAAAGCCGCCCTGTACAGCTATGATCAGCTGTTCGGCCGAGCTTTCCATGTTGTTACGGAAAGACCGCTGGTTTTTGTCACATGACCTGTTGAGATGCATTGAAGTGCATCTCACTGAATTTGCACGCTCATAAAACGCGATATGTGAACGGCCCCTAAAGTGGTATCGTGTGCGGTTGTATCTAGTTTAAAAGGCCTTCTAAATATGAACGCAGTTTTGGATTAAATAAAAGGACAGTCAAGTCAAATAAAACACGTTTTATCTCCTGTTTAGTTGGTAACACTACATTAAGATACCATTCATTAACATGAATGCCTTATCTAACATCAATACATTGAGTGAACAATACATTTTTACAACATTAATGTATGTTTGTGAATGTTATTTAATACAAAAACTTGATTGTTCATGAACAATAAAAACTTTTGATTTTAAAAATATAAGATTGGATCAGATCGGATCGAATCGAATCGAATCGAATAATGATAATCGATTCAAGATCTTGAGAATCGGAATCGAATCGATTCTTGAAATTTGAATCGATACCCAGCACTACGCCAGATAGTGCTGGTCAGTCAACACTGCACTTCAGAAACCCAGCGAGAAAGATAAAGTCCACACTATCCAAATGTTGGTTTTTCTCAGGGTGGTGGATGAGCGTCACTGTGCCAGTGTTGGAAAGACATTAAGCGTTGCCATAGGTTACAGCAATGACAGAGAGAAGTATGCACACACACACACACACATCGGGCACAGAGTTCCATCTACTTGTGTGAGAGATCCTAGTTGGAAGAGCGCCAAGGACAACGACATAATCCAGATCAGGATGCTTCAGGAGAATGGAGATTATTAAAGTTTCCGCTTGGCACGTGATAAAACATGATGAATGCTGGGTTTGTGGATAATGATTTCTGGGATTTACCAAGTTCAAAAGTGGTGATATACTGTTTTATGTACATTTACATTACATTTATTCATTTAGCAGTCGCTTTTATCCAAAGCGACTTACAAATGAGAACAATAGAAGCAGTCAAACTAACAGTAGGACAACAACATGCAAGTGCCATGACCCTTCTCAGTTTAATCTAACACAGTTTTTTTTTTTTTAATGTATGTGTGAACTCTGCAGTAGTTCACAGTTGTGTTATAAAAGCCACTTTAGAATTGTTGTTATACTGTATGTTATTTTTTATTCCTTTTGTGGTCCTGTAAGTGTATTTAGTCTCAGTTAAATGCGCAACTAGAAACATGCTTTACCCTTTCTCTCTTCTGTTGTAGGTGTGCACTTGTATTACGTCGGAGGGGAGGTGTACGCAGAGTGTCTGAGTGACAGCAGTATATTCGTTCAGAGTCGGAACTGTAACTACCAGCATGGTTTCCACCCCACCACCGTCTGCAAGATCCCGAGTGGATGCAGCCTCAAGATCTTCAACAACCAGCTGTTTGCCCAGCTGCTGTCGCAGTCAGTAAATCATGGCTTTGAGGTGGTGTATGAACTCACCAAGATGTGCACCATCAGGATGAGTTTTGTCAAGGTAAAGAGGTTTATATAGAATATGTGGCATATACAGAGTATAGCCTATACAGCCATATAAACCCTATTGGGCTGCTAGTAAAGGTTATGTAAACGCCATTACTATTGATTCACTAGAAAGAATCGACTCATTAGTCTTTCCTTTAGGGACCAGTCTACACTGGTTGTGCTGAATGCATTTGATTCACTTAAAAGAACCAGCTCATAAAAGTCCTTGGTTTACACTGAGAATCAGTCTACACTGGTTGCGCTAGATGCGTTTGATTCACTTTAAAGATCCGTCTCATAAAAGTCCTTAGGTTGGGAATGAGTCCACACTGGTTGCGCTGGATTCACTTTAAAGACCCATCTCATAAAAGTCCTGAGGTTGGGAATGAGTCCTCACTGGTTGCGCTGGATGCGTTTGATTCACTTTAAAGAACCGTTTCATAAAAGTCCTCCGATTGGGAATGAGTCTACACTGGTTGATTCACTGCTTTTGATTCAATTAAAAGAATTGCCTCATAAGAGTCATTAATTTAGGAATCGGACTACTCTGGGTGCACTGTGTGAATTTGATTCACTTTACACAACCGGCTCATAGGAGTCATTTGCTGTGTGCTTTTGGTTCACTAACAAGAACAGACTCCGAGTAATTTGTTTGGAAATCGTACCAATTTGGTTGCGCTGTATGCTTTTGATTCAATAAAAAGTATTGAATCATTAGAGTCTTTCCTTCGGCTTCGAGAATCGGACTACACTGGTTGTGCTGTATGCTTTTGATTCATTCAAAAGTACAGTCTTATTAGATTTATTTGTTCAGAAATCAGTCTACACTGGTTGCGCTTTTTAATTCAGTAGTGGTGCCATGTCGATTAAGTAGGCTAGTGTATAACTATGAAACTCAGTCAGAGAATTTTAGAAATGTGTTTTTAGTAATGTTTTTAGAAAGAATTTTAGTACCAAACGGTTCTACGTGCGAGCATTTTAAATAGGACCAAAGCAGCACCTGTTCTGGATACCCAAACCTAAACTCTATTCTCTTTTTCTTCAGAAAATGCACAAATCTGCTTGATTTTATAGTTTATTCTAAATATAAATATATATACAGTAGTTTATATAAGACTGTTATCAAGTTTATTACCTCCAACAACAAGGTTAAAAAGTTGCTGTTTACAGACAGTTCATAAACGTCAATCACAAGCCAACAGCTCTCTGGGTGATTAGCAGTTTCAAATAGAAAATCTTCCAAGCGTTGCTATGCAAATGGAATATGTGGTTATTCTAATCTTTGGCTTGCTGTTTTATGGATGTTGCTCTGCCAAAACACTGCAGATCCCATAGCTCTGGAGTTCTTTGGTTACCGACCGATACGACATGCGCAATATTCCCTGCTTGATATGTATGTTGTTTGAGATTATTTCTGGCAAAATCCTTTATGAATGACATTCATGAATGAAAACTAGTATGCATTTATTTTTGCAATTCCTTTTGGTGCTGCTAGTGGATCACAAATACTTGTATTATTGTAGTTTTTAAAAACATGTTTCGTGCTTAAGATGTATGTTTTGTAAAGATAATCAAGTGTCAAATGTCTCCTCTTCTCAGGGCTGGGGAGCCGAGTACCACCGTCAGGATGTCACCAGCACCCCCTGCTGGATAGAAATACACCTGCACGGGCCCCTGCAGTGGCTGGACAAAGTTCTGACCCAAATGGGCTCCCCACACAATCCTATTTCCTCTGTGTCCTAATGCATTACAGGACAAGGGGAATATAGTTCCCCGAAAGACTTTTATAGCAACCCAAGACACATAAAGCTATCTCTCTGTCTTTTCAGTGGATGTTTATGGTACTGGCATAGAATCAGCCAGGAAATATCATGCTGTTAAAATAAGCAGTTGTGTGGTTAGATAAGTGTTGCATTGTTTTTTAAAAACAAAAAAAACTTTGCTATTTCACAGTATGTAGTAGCTGAGATCAATTCAGATCGAATCGCTGTATTAGGAAGCCAAAGAAATATGTTAGTAGGCAGGTACTTGTTATGGAAATGTTTAAATATTTGTGTCATATTTGTGCCTTCTATAACATTTCATGTTGTTGTTTTTTTTCCCACTCGCGTTAGCTTTCTTGTTATTGTAATACAAAAACCTCTCTTATATTTGCGCCTGATTATTTTATGGCCCAAACACAAATATGAAATTTAAAAACAAAACATCAGAAGTCAAAAAATCCACCTACTTTGTATTAATGCAATTAAAGTTTTAAAACGACAGGTGATCAATTTTCACAAGATCAATAAAAACTTCCTGTTTATTAAAGGATTTGCTTATCCTTTGCCCCATCTTTAAAATAATAAAGCTGATTGAACAATTCTGTGTGTATGCTGTGTCTTTCAGCTGCACTGTCAAGATGTGGCTAAAAAGGTCAAACAAAATTGTAGCTTTCATTGATGACATTATGATGACATTAACAAACATTACTGATTAGATTAAGATCTCTAAAAAATTAATTTCTACAGCTGCCGTTTCATATTTTCTATCATTAATTTAAAAACACTAAATGACACAAATGAGGCTAGGATGGCTAGTCAAACGCATTATTGATATACAGTAGATTTAGCTGCCAATTCGTTTCATGATATCAACGAGCTTGATGATGACAGCAGTATTTTAGATCGATCGGGTCCTTGTCAAACATCACAGTTTTCAGAATGCAGTGTTGATAGTCTTCACACCATCAAGGACAGATGCGGGTCACACATATAGAATATTCCCCATTTCAAATTTCGGTGAAATTGTGACCGCATTAAATCCTCAACAGGATGAGTAAAGCATCTTCAGACTTCAGAAGTTGTGCTGTGTTTGAGCCCGATTCTGTGTGGTCAGTAAACGCTGCTGCTGCTGAAGGAAGCTGATGACTTCTGGACTCCTCAGGAGAGACTGAAACCCAAAAACAACTAACATCAGCTAATGCTATGTAAGAATATTCAGTTAATATAAATATGAATAACATTTGGCACATATAAAATGCATATATGTGCAAAATAATTGATATACAAATCAATAAAAAAAAGAAAGAAGCTAGGAGGAAAACATCAAATAAAACTTCACAGTATATATATATATATATGTATATATATATATATATATATACATATTTATGTATGTATATATACATACCAAAATACACACACACACACACACACACACACAGACATATATATATATATATATATATAGTTTTCTGTATTGCATATCATTTAAACATTAACCTTTTTGATTTGGAACCCCCCTTAATTCAAATTTCATTTTCCCTTTTTTGTAATATGGCTACATGAATTATGCATTATCTACTCTAATACCCACACACCTCTGCACCCACTGCATTAGGTTACCAGGGGGTGTACGAGTAAAAAATACTCTAGCTCAATAAAGTGTTTTAATGCACTCACCAGTCTCTTCTGGTTCAGCACCTGCTCAATGAGGGAGGGTCTGGCTGGTCTGTCTCCTACGGTACCCAGCCGTTGCTTAGTAACGGACACAGGCCTCTCCTCCGTACCCTCCTACACATCACGAAAGACAAAACAGTTTGAAATTAAGCTTATAAAGTTGGGACCTTAAGTTCAAGCTGAAACTGAGACTGTTTGTCCAAACGTTTCTTACGTCTAGTTTTCCAGTTGACATGGCCTGGTCGCTTTTCTTCTTCTTATACTTGTCCTTGTACATTTTATTCCGGTGTTTTTTGCACATCCAGGGTTTCCTGGCTTTGGCCACCTGAGTCGTGGTCTCCGTGCAGCCGTCATAAATGCAGGTCTTGGACACGTTCTCGCTCTCTCCGGACGTCTCGTCGTCGTTGAGCTCGTCGTCTCTCGCCTCCGGCACGTCGCTCTCGTCGCCCGGGTCTTCCGCGTCGTACGGGAAGTTCTCCTGGTCGGACGGGGTGGTGGTGCTGCTCTCCCCGGGTGCGGGGGTTTGGCTGTCTTTACCCGTGTTTGGTAAACTAATATGAACGCTGTCGTTCATATTGTCATTCATGTTGTCTTTCTTAGAGTCTCACCTGTCATTAAACCATACGGACCAGACTCGGCACAGAATACTTTAGTTTAAAATGGATTTTAGCCTATCTGTCTGTCATTAAAATACCGCATTGTAAATTGCAGTAACCCAATAAATATAATCTACCTGCATAAAAACGGAGGAAAGGAATATGAGCTTTAAAGGAGGTCACAACAAAAATAAAACAGTCATGGCCGCTGCAGAAAGAGACTCGCCTCTCTCTCTCTGTGTGTGTGTGTGTGTGTGTGTGTGTGTGTGTGTGAGAATCAAATGGATGTTTCGCCCTCTACCGGCACCAAACTGCGATGCAGATTCACAGATACTCCCAATACACTGGTCCTAAACTTTTCATATACAGGCGACACTTAAATATATGAATGTCATTGCAATAGATAACAAAATATTAAACTAAATTGCAGACGATAGCACAAAAAGCCAACCTCTACTCCGCTTTTGGAGAGCATTCTGAATGTATCCCTGTGTGGTATGGCAATCTATAGCCTACTGTCCCCAACAGATACCAGAATACATCTCAAGTAATTACTGTTCATCCAAAATGTTACAGTCATCTAAAGAAACCACCAAGGAACCATCTAACCCAGCACATAACTGCTGAGATCTCTAAAGCGTTGGGATCTCAGCAGTTTCTTTCCAACAGCTGTCAGACAGCTTAGTAAACATTCCTAGAATAACCATATCACTCCTCAGGACCACTTTATGATTCCTCATATTTATCTGTGTTGAATCTCAGTTTGGGTGTTGTATTGTATTGTAGATTGAATTGTTTATATTGTGTGCATCGTCCATTGCAAATATCTATTAGTTAAAAAAATACATCAAATTGTTCTATTGTGTTATGAAAACATGAAACATTGTGAACATGAAAGCCCCTTTCCGCCACATAAGAAAATTATTTTAAGAGAAATTGATTTTAATTCATGAGTCTCACAGCCTCTAATGCAAATACCGTAGTATTCTTATGTGGCAGACATGGGTTCCATAGTTTCATTCTGTTCTGTTTTGTTCTAAAAAAGCCAATATAACAATACATGTTTTACTTTTAAAACATTAAGACAAAGTATTTGGACATTTGGTTATCAAACATTAGTGGACCCTGTCCATAGTTCATAGTGTGACCTGTGAACTTGAGAGAAACTGGCTTCATAAAAATCACTACGAGTTGGTTAAAGGTGCATGCAAAAGTGAAGATCTTTTTGCTATATTTAATTAATTTATAATGCAATGACATTTATTTGTAAGAGTGTCTTAAGTTTCCAACACTAAAAGAAAAAATGGACAAGATCATTTTTATCATGCTAATATAATAATATAAAATATATTTTTATTACACTGTTTTTAATGCATTTTTACTAATGATTTTTCTATTCTGTAACTTTTTTTGCATGGTGAATGAAAGACATGTTTCTTATGCATAATGAGCAAATCAGATTTTATTCAAGGCTTCCAAGAGATGATATGTTGTATTCTATATATTATAAAGGATATAAGTGAAGTGTAATCATATTGTCAAATATATCATTTTTAAATATGAGAGACAGTATGGCTGCTTTTCTATTTACAGTTCATTATGTACGTTAACATTTTTCCAAAATCGAAATACAAGGCCTTTATGACAATGCTTCACTTCAATCCATCTGGAGGATCTTCTGTGGGTCTTCATTTTTACACAGTTGTTTTATACATAATTATTTAATGTAAAACCTCAACTTAATAGTGAAATTGATAGTAATGATAAATATTTAATTATACAACAAAATTACCTCTAAAATATCTCTACATTTCTAGTTTATCAATACATTCAGACATGTGTGTGTATCTTCTGTCTCTCTCTGCTGTCAGGACAGTGAGGACACCGTGGATCTCTGTGAGGAAACGCTGCAGATCTCCATGTTAGTGAAGGAGCTCCCGGCCTCACTGCTGCATTCTGGGTATGAAGAACTAGAGGATATGATGTTTTTCAGCCTGTGGAGAGCAATGATCAACAGGGTGAGCAGGAAAAGCAGCAAGCTGAGGAAGATGGAGACATAGATGTAAACATTGGCAGTTTGTCCATATGAAGCAGCGGCCGCCCCGGTAGAAACAGACGTAGGGCTGAACCTCAGGAAACTCTCGCTGTTTACTCCCGTACCATTCAACTCCTCCACCGACCCATCCATCCCAGACATATCTGATGGATTTGGGAATCTGTTGGGATAAGGATAGATACATTATTATTAGTCTTATTAGTGCTGACTTTTTTTTGATATTTTGTAATTTAAATTATTACTATTATTATTTATATTCACTTAAACCTCAGGGGTTAGGATTGTGTGAACATATGAAGATATTTGAAAGTATTACTGGACACATTAATACTTGTGTTTATAATTAATACTAGTAATTGCAATAATAACAAATAAAAAAATCAAATTCATTATATCATATTAAGCTATATTATATATATATTAGGATTAGGATTGTGTTGTTTATATATATTGGGATCTTAGATTATATATTTTTCCATTCACACTAATGGCCAGCAATGATAGGCCAAACAAAAATGTTTATTACATTTATGAAATATTTAACAAATTATAAATGGGAACAAACAACAATTTATTAAATATTTAAATGTATGTATAAAATGTGTTTATTATGATTACATATAGTATCATTAAAAAATATATTCTAATATAATATCTAAATTATTTTAATATATAACATAATAATTAGTGCTGTCAAATTGATTAATTGTGATTAATCATATCTATGTTTATATATATATGTATATATATATATATATATATATATATATATATATATATATATATATATATACATAAATGCGTGTGTGTGTGTGGTATATATACACACATATATTAGGCTATATATGTATAATATTAATTTATTAATTACGAATCATTTATTTGACAGCATTAATAATAATATCATTTTAATAAATACTGAACATATATTATAATATTGTTTTTGAGAATATCTTTTTAAAAAATTCCCAAGACATTTTCCAAAGTGCAACAGTGCACAATCTGTTGTCTTACACTTCCTTTTATTCATCTAACAGGCCAGTCATATTTAATGAGTTGAGCCACTGACTATTTCCTTTTCTGACCTCTGTCTTTGACTAATGTTGAATTTTTACTGTTCAGAAAAATCAACAACAACCAGAACACTTAAATACTTCAGATTGAATGTGAAGAGGATGATAATCACATTTAATTATGCTTTTTGTATCCAGGCAACCTGCATATCAGTGGGCTCATAAGCTGGTGCAGCTTGTTGTTAGGCCATCGCCGGTCCATTAGGACTTTGGGGTTGGTCACACCGGCTCAGCGGTGCACACAGAAGGTCAGTCTGTTGTTTACACAGCCTTCGTACTCACACCTCATGAATAATAGATTGAGAGGTGCCTGAGCAGGAAAATGTCACAGAGTTTCCGAATTTAAAGAGAACAACATGCCAAATCATTTGTTTGACAGGCTGTCTGTATCAACAGTGGTGTTTTACAAAGCTGGTTTATTTGTGGTCTACAGTACATTCTAAATCTGATCTATAATTGGAAGCTTACCAACAAACATTCAGCATTGAGCATAAAAGTCTTTCATATTTATAAGCTCATGTGACAGACAGCATTACATGATTCACAGTTCTCCCCCTGAGACGAGCATGATTTAGTGGAGGTCACCTCAGCTGTGCGAGAATCCTTTTCATATCAATTCATAAGAGAGCATGTGTGCATTAGTGTGTAAATGAGCTGCAAATGAGCTGTCACCATCTGATTTCAAGACACTATATGACTTTTTATTATGTGTTCTTTCACATACATAGTTCTTATCATTGGATGATTCATGCATTCTTTTTTTATCAACACTTGAATGTGGGTGAATTTTATTTAAAAAAGCTGAACAAAAAGCTGAGGAAAACAAGTTTTTGTTAAAAAATACAGCGTGCATAAGCAATGCTTTTTTCGCTTGTTTCTGGTCCTATTTTGTGTTTTGATCCGGAGATTATTTACTCTTTCAGAAGTTGCATAATAGCGCCCCCTACAGTATAACAGTGAAAACACGGAAAGCCAGAAAATTCCGTCAATGGCGGGGGAAGCATAGTCTCAGAAAATTCCATCAATGGTAGAAAAGAGTTCAAATTGATGGTAAAACTAGTTCTGTTTCATTCCTCCTGACCACCAGAGATGGTGCTATAATCAAAGCGCCAGCCAGACAGGTCGAAAAACACCAATGATGTCACATAGTGACTTGAGCTGAGCTGAGGGAATATATGCCACTGCAGCACAGCGCTAGCCTGGGAAAACCCAGACCACTTCCGGCAAATTTAGATTTGCTCTGCAAGTGGGTCTGGCAAAGAGCCCATTGAAACCCATTTCCAATCCGTCGAAATCGCGGCACCAATCAGAAACGTTGGGGCGGGCTTTACACGATGACGACAGAGCAGAGACGGTGACGCAGATTTTGTACATTACAAAGATGGATGCCGCCGTGGAACATCACAACATCACTCGTTCGAATCAGCTATCGCGTCTGTTTCAAGCGATTTAAAATTGTCATTTTCGTTAACACAAACAGAGAATTGCTGAGAGTCTCGAGATGTTGCTCCGTCGCTCTGCATACGTCATGTCATTCATCGCTCTGATTGGTTTTAGATCTATCCGACGTCCGTTGGTGACGCCCCTGTGGAAATGAATTGTCTATGGAGCTTTGCCAGACCCTAACTCAGTTACAACTGAGAGTGGTCTGGGTTTTCCCAGGCTAGCACAGCGCCACCTCTTTCACTTTCAAATTCGGACAACATGTCAACGGTTTTCAATCTGAACCACCAGGGGGGCACAAAGTCGGAGAGCTTGTTGCGGCTCACTCACAATGTCCTCATCTGGTCACTTCCACGGTTTGCATCACAAAGTCAATCAGGCTGCAGACGCTCTGTCCAGGAATTGGATACATCAGGGTGAGTGGAGGCTCCACCCGAATGTGGTTCAGGACATTTGGCAGGAGATTGGTATGGCGGAAGTAGATCTCTGTGCTTTAGAAAACACAACTCACTGCCCATTGTGGTTTGCCCAGATGGAAGCGTCCAGTTCATTGGGGCAGGACGCACTGTCACACAATTCGTCAGATTGTCTTATATGCTTTTCCTCCAATTCCTCTGTTATGGGAGACACTTCATAGGATTGCTCAGGGCAACCACAGGGTACTTCTATCTAAGCAGAGGCTGTCATGATGGGTTGTTGACGTTATTGCTTTGACCTAATAAGGCTGAAACGAGTCATCTGACCAGTCGGTAAGGGGAGGATTAGAGAGACAGAATCTTCGAATAAACCGTTTTCAGACTCTTTGAGAAATTAGGTGATGTGCACTGTATATTATGAGAAAATTAAAGTGATCTTGGATGCATGTAAACCTATTGTAGGAGACCTTCAAAACAAAATTAGGAACCTTTAAAATAGCATAATAAGGGCATTTTAATGCATTTGACCAAATGAGACCTTATAAAGTGTTGCCATATTCATTTTAAGAGTTGCAATTTTGCAAATCAGTGTAAGGTTATATAACGGTGTTCAGAATTTGTTTTTGAGAACCCTAAATATTGTACACATATGCTGGACAAAACAAGTGAAGTATTTTTAGGCTGCGGTTCAGCTCACAACAACACTAAAACTTGCTGTTTGTTTGTCCGCTGGCATATTTCAGTCCCCTTAAATTTATTGTGTGGGACGACAGTCGTCTGAGCCACAGCAAGCCCTGAGAGCCTGTGGTTAGAGTCTCATAAAGAGTCATGATTTATGACCACTTCCCTTTTTCTGAGTTGTGAGATGAATTCGTCGGGAGAAGCAAACGCTAGAAGACATGCCGCAACAAAGGGGAATCACATTTATTTTCCTGGACGTTTCCTCAGTCAACTTTAATGTTCCCCTCACCAGATTTTCAATTTAGGAGTGAGATGCGAATCCCTGCGGCAATATAAATCATTCAATCCCTCTTGTGGTTTGCCTGCAATTTCAGGAGAAGTTCAGCGGGTCATTTCAGTGTGCAGCTCTAATCTCTGTTTATGGATTTCTGTTTAGGGAAGCTTGTGGAAGGAGAATTTGACTATTAAGAAAATGACTCAAAACATAAAGCACCACATAGGATGTCAATGAATGAGGGGAGCGGGGGATGGCGAAATACAGAGGGATTTAGAAAAAAACATTTCCACTGACTGGAATGACTGATGACTGTCCATTGTGACTTGCCACAGGCAGATTTGTCTTTTTAAATCACTTACTATACGATTGCAAAAGGTAATTTCAATTAAGCACATTTTAATGCCACATTTAAGTCAGTTTGAATATTTAATACTCCATGGCATCCCAGAGTTTTTTGACATTCAAATTTAAAATAACTTTTATCTTTTTTCTGAGTAATGAACATTGACAAGGAGAAATTCTGACCTTTCTGATGCAAAAAAGAGTCGTCGGCACTAAATCACAGAGCTGCCCGTCACGCTCATCTCGTGGTCCAGGAGTGAATTCCTTATGGGATTCCTTAAGCTATAGCACCCGCTGAAATAGATGCCACTCGTGTTTGTACTGAGAGTGAGAGGAAGCAGCGAATGCGCTCGGTCTGGTGGGCTGATTCTCAACAGTGGGCTGGATATCGACTGTCCAGCTGTTGTACTCTGAATCCCCCTCCCTCTCCGTTTCATTCCTATCATCTCTCTCCCTTTCTTGTCCCCCTCTCATCTCATTGACGTCTTCCCGGTTTCTTTAGCAGCTGATTTATGTTTCAATTAAAGACGAAAAAGATGTCTCGCATAACTCATAAAAGATGGTACGACCGTTCTCACTTTAATTGCTGTAATTGGGATTTGATTATCTCAGTGATATTACTCAGCTCAGCGGCTTAGACTAGATGACAGGCTTCTGTCTTGTCTTCTCCCATGGTGCCGTGCTCAGTCATTCATATCTGACAGAGCTAATCACCGCTCTCATCAGCATCATGAGCCGAGAGGCCTCTTGTAGACGTCTTTGTGGCGTTACTCTCAGATGTAATGAACACTCAATGAGACCTTTAGTCAGGCGACATCACGCTCATATATTGTATGAAAGGACTGTTCTCTGTGAATAAAGCATGAGGGTTTTGGTTGAATATATAAATGATTTAGTCTGATTTAGTTTAAGCCTAATATCTAATCTAATAAAGGTTCTAAAAAGGGCTTTTAACACAATGTCATAGAAGAATGTAACAAGGACACTACAAAATTAAGTGTTACCATTGTAAAGTGTTACACATTTTAAAAATCTAAAGAACTTTGTCTTTGTTAAAATCTCTTTGTTATCTCCTCAGCAACTGAATTTGTGACGTGTCGGTCTGTCTGTCTATACAGAGAGTCTGGCGCAGGCTGGCATATGGATGGAGCTTTGGATGCAAGCAGTGGGGCAGAGCTATGCATGTCAATAGGACAGAGGCGTCATGCCTCCTGGGAAGGTCTTATCTCTTCTGCTCTGTGCACTAAAGTCACGCAACACAGATTATGGATCCGCGCAAAGCAAAGCATGACTCTCTGGCGCAGCTCGCTTTTGCTATTGTTTTGTGAATCATGAATGGGAATTCTGTTTCGTAATAACAAAAGCTTGTGTTCTTAAGGCTCAGTGATCGTCACTGATTCATCTCGCACCAGTAGAAAACTCTCAATTCCTCTTAAAGGGACAGTTCTCCCAAAAAAAAGAAAAATAATAATCTGTTATCATATTATTCCAAACCTGTCGTTCAACTGTTTTTGTCAAGTCAAGTCAATCTTTATTTGTATAGCGCTATTGTCACGGGTATGGTGCGGATGAAGACAGGCAGAGGCCTAAGATTCCAATTCAAACTTTTACTATAATAAAACTTAAACAAAACTGGTACAGGCAAGGGTAACACTCTCCATACAACGTAACATAAACAAACATTGACCGACAACTGAAGGGAGAAAGACAGGAACTTAAATACAGAGGATGACGAGGGTACAACAGGTGAAGACAATGAAGGGTGATTAACTGATTAACTAGACAGGTGAAGAAAATGAACTAATGAAAATGACGACAGAGATGACGAAAAACACTGAATGAGAAAACACAACCTAAAAGTCCATAGAAACAACAGAAAACACATTAACAATGTGACAGAACCCCCCCCTCCCCCCAGGCGCGTCCTCGCGCCGTAAAACATCCAAAGGGGTGGGAGGGTGGGCGCCCTGGAGGCTGATGAACAGGTGGCCGATCTGGAGCAGGAAGCCTCCAGGGCGGAGCAGGACGTGCAGGTGGCCAGGGCGGAGCAGGATGAGGGCGTGGCCAAGGCGGAGCAGACGGACCCTCAGGCGCCCATGGTGGTGAGGACCCTTCGGGCGGCCATGGCGGTGAGGACCCTTCGGGCGGCCATGGCGGTGAGGACCCTTCGGGCGGCCATGGCGGTGAGGACCCTTCGGGCGGCCATGGCGGTGAGGACCCTTCGGGCGGCCATGGCGGTGAGGACCCTTCGGGCGGCCATGGCGGTGAGGACCCTTCGGGCGGCCATGGCGGTGAGGACCCTTCGGGCGGCCATGGCGGTGAGGACCCTTCGGGCGGCCATGGCGGTGAGGACCCTTCGGGCGGCCATGGCGGTGAGGACCCTTCGGGCGGCCATGGCGGTGAGGACCCTTCGGGCGGCCATGGCGGTGAGGACCCTTCGGGCGGCCATGGCGACCGCGTCGGCAGGGCCTCCACGATCCCCTCAGAGGACTTATTGCCCCCCCCCAAAATTTTCTTGGGGAGGTCCCCACTGGACTGGACCAGCGGCGAAGAGGGCTCTGAGCTGACCGGGACCAGCGGCGAAGGCTCTGGGCTGGACGGGACCAGCGGCGAAGGCTCTGGGCTGTACGGGACCAGCGGCGAAGGCTCTGGGCTGGACGGGACCAGCGGCGAAGGCTCTGGGCTGGACGGGACCAGCGGCGAAGGCTCTGGGCTGGACGGGACCAGCGGCGAAGGCTCTGGGCTGGACGGGACCAGCGGTGCAGGAAGCACTGGGCTGGACGGGACCAGCGGTGCAGGAAGCTCTGGGCTGGACGGGACCAGCGGTGAAGGCTCTGGGCTGGACGGGACCAGCGGCGAAGGCTCTGGGCTGTACGGGACCAGCGGCGAAGGCTCTGGGCTGGACGGGACCAGCGGCGAAGGCTCTGGGCTGGACGGGACCAGCGGCGAAGGCTCTGGGCTGGACGGGACCAGCGGCGAAGGCTCTGGGCTGGACGGGACCAGCGGTGCAGGAAGCTCTGGGCTGGACGGGACCAGCGGTGCAGGAAGCTCTGGGCTGGACGGGACCAGCGGTGCAGGAAGCTCTGGGCTGGACGGGACCAGCGGTGCAGGAAGCTCTGGGCTGGACGGGACCAGCGGTGCAGGAAGCTCTGGGCTGGACGGGACCAGCGGTGCAGGAAGCTCTGGGCTGGACGGGACCAGCGGTGCAGGAAGCTCTGTGCTGGGCAGCGATAAGGGCTCTGTGCTGGGCAGCGATGAGGGCTCTGTGCTGGGCAGCGATGAGGGCTCTGTGCTGGGCAGCGATGAGGGCTCTGGCGCAGGAAGCTCTGGGCTGGACGGGACCAGCGGTGCAGGCGGCTTGGAGCTGGACGTCAACCGTCCAGGGTCGAAGAGGGACCAAAGCGGAGAATGGTGTCGGGGTCCATCTCGACCACCGCCTCTACTGCGGCCTCCACGGGTCCCGCGAAATCTGGCCAGACGGGTTCCCTCAAACGACCCTCCATGGGCAAAGGCTGGGAGATCTTGGCTCTCCTTGGCCAGGACGAAAATTTTTACCCATTCGTCCATTTTAGGGGGGTCGGTCAATCTGTCACGGGTATGGTGCGGATGAAGACAGGCAGAGGCCTAAGATTCCAATTCAAACTTTTACTATAATAAAACTTAAACAAAACTGGTACAGGCAAGGGTAACACTCTCCATACAACGTAACATAAACAAACATTGACCGACAACTGAAGGGAGAAAGACAGGAACTTAAATACAGAGGATGACGAGGGTACAACAGGTGAAGACAATGAAGGGTGATTAACTGATTAACTAGACAGGTGAAGAAAATGAACTAATGAAAATGACGACAGAGATGACGAAAAACACTGAATGAGAAAACACAACCTAAAAGTCCATAGAAACAACAGAAAACACATTAACAATGTGACAGCTATATTGTTTCAAAGCAGCTTCACAGTGATAATCAGGAAAATAACGATCAGTGATCGTTCATCAAAAATAAAACTGCTTTAAAGCAGCTCAAAATAGACAATAGTGTCATTATTCAACTCAAGTCGGTTGATTGAGTTGATTGTTGAATTGTTAAAATTCATCAATTATGAAATGGGTTCAGTTCAGCTATAAGCAGCTCTACACAAGATAATAGTGTTGTTATTTAACTTGAATCAATGCTGATTCAATTTAGTTGAATATCAGTGTTGATGTTTCAAAATTCATCAATTATAAAAACAAAGTCGAACGGGCTATAAAGCAGCTCTGGAGAATACATTGATCCTCATTGACTTTCACAGTGCACTGTAAACACTGAATGAAATTTTCTGTAAAAAAAAGTCAGCATTTTAGGTTTATGGATTAAAATAACTTCAATTTACAGTAACAAAACATATTTAATTAACTGATATAATGTAAATATACCAACCTGATTTAAAATCTGTTTTGTACCTTTATAATACACTGACAACCACCATAAAACAGAGGTAATGAGAAAGCCACATGTAAAATCAAAGCTTATCACAAGTAGCTTTTCCACAAGCTAAAGAGATAAAAACTAAGATATAAAGTACACATGCCATGCACACAAATACAAAACACTCTCATTGTAAAACGCATGTCATGAAAATAATGCAATAAACATTCATTTAAAAACATAAGATGCAACAAAACCCTAAAAATAAAAAGTCATCAAGCATCACAGATAATTCTGGGAATGTCAATGTACGTTTTTCACTGCAAATTATAAAACCTGTTCTTTTGAAAAGTCCCGTTAAATTTATATTATAGTTTTTCACAGTATGTAAAGGAACTTACCAAGTAACAGGTTTTTACTGTAGCATTTTTACAGCCTTTTACCATTCAAATATGATCTTTTTTTTTACAGTGTATGGAAAATACACTTTTATGTTCAACAGAAGAGAGAAAGTCGTATAATATGAGGGTTTGGAACAACATGAGGGTGAGTAAATGATGACAGAATGTTAATTTTTGGCTTTTTAACATTCATCTGAGTATTCGCTCGCCTCATGAAATGTGCAAGGACGGGAGTTAGAGGGTAATATTTGCCTCTAGACATATATTGGCGGCGTTCCACTGCAGTTTAGATGCCCACTGGGGATTGTGGGATGAGTCCTGCTGTGTCTGTCCTGTCTTTTGGGTCTTTATAATTGCTCCAGCTAATGCCAGCGCTGAAGCACATGAGTGAATGCTGTTGGATTTTGATAAGAACAGTGCCATGGCTGATTTTTCCTCTAATCCATAAAACTGTAAAAATCGGAGAAGGTTTGTTATTCCCCTGATACAAGCGATTCAGCCCAGCTTTGGTGCATCTGTTCCCATTGCACGCAAATGTAGTTCGAATGTTAACTCACGGCATTCGACGACAAGGCCGCCTGAAGCGTTTTTGATTAGACTGTGCTAACTTCAGGAGGAAAGGGTCGAATTGATAATGAATCATCCTCTCACCCCCGGTCTGCTCTACTGGTTTTGACAAGAATGGCATGTTTGAAGAACCTTTGTGGCAGACAACGGCAATGTGTCAATCAGGATTATCCTGTGGAATACTCCAGGCACTATGGGGAGGTTTACACAGTGGAGCATGTCAGAGGAACACTCTGTGGAGATGGCGCTCTCTCTTTCTATTTCCTGTTTTCTCTCGACTGAGATGATGCTCTTTGCATAGTAATCTAAGTCTCAGAGGTCTCTGTGTTGCTCAGACAGTATCACCTTTGAGTGGACTTTGTCATACAGGCACATACATGCTAAGGTAATTCACATTCATAGACAGATATGGATAAAAACGAACTTAAAAAGCAATAATTATAAGTTCCAATTGAATTAATGACTTGAGTGACTTAAATGGGTCTTTTTATTAGAGAAGTTGTAGAGTTATAAAACATTTAATAGAGAAATTAATCATTTTCAACATTTATTAACTAAGATTTTGAAACAAAAAGACTAAAAATAGCAGTAATTATATGTTCCTATCTAATTTTATTTATTTTACACATATTTTAGATTTTCATTTATACACAGTAATGGCCAAAAGTTGTGCCCGTATTAGTTTTTAATGACCCCACAAGTTCGATTTAAACCATCAAAATGTGTAATGTTTTTAAATATTTTAAATATGAATAAAGAATAAAACACTAAACTTGGTTAATGTATTTATCTGACAAAATTATTTGGCAAAAAAGGCAAACTACAGCTACAGGTTTTATATGGGGGGAAAAAATGCGTAGATGAGCTCAAGCATACATTAACAACAACATAATATTTTGTTGGTTCTCTCTTGTTTTTGCAAGTGTTCATAATTTCTTTGTATGACAGCCTGGCCAAAAAATTTGGCATCTTTCATTGCCTTATCACAAATAAAACAGTTGACTCCAAGCACAACTACGTAATATTACAACATCTTTAACAAATGTTAAACATTTTTAAAGGGGTGGTCGATTATGATTTCACTTTTCTAACTTTAGTTAGTGTGTAATGTTGCTGTTTGAGCAAACAACATCTGCAAAGTTACAATACTCAAAGCAAAGGGATATATTTTCTGGAATATTTTATGGACTATAGCCTACCTATGAACTATCAAGACATGCTAATCAATGACTAGAAGTACTACACATTAAGCTACATAAATAAATTCATCAACTAACCATTCAGAAATGTCCTGTTGCATTATACATGTTGTCACTTCTTCTTGAGTCTCTCCATCATTGTCTCTGAATGCGGTAACGGTTTGAACATAAAAGACTCGTTTTTGAAATTTTCAGTGCATGTCTGTGTGAGTGCAAGCTGTTGTAGCTCCGCCCCCTGTGCCGCGAGCTGCAGCTCATTTGCATTTAAAGGAACAGACACAAAACGGTGCATTTTTGCTCACCCTCAAAAAGTGACAATTTTAACATGCTATATAAAAAATATATTTGGGGTATTTTGAGCTAAAACTTCACATACACACTCTGGGGACATCAAAGACTTATTTTACATCTTGTGAAAAGGGCATTATACCACCCCTTTAATAAAGGATAAAGCCTGGACATCACTTTTGGCCACTAGGCTACTGTGGATTAAACTTTTTTTTTTTTTAATAGCAATAGCAATAGCAATAGTTAAATCAGATTAAATTAAATTTAAAAACTAAATTAACATTAATTAGTGTAATATTCAGAGAAAAAAATTGTATGAGGTTTTTAAAAGAAAGAAAGGAGGATGCTTGACAGATGTCTTGAGGAAAAACATTACACAACCTGGGAGCCACAACACTAAAAGACCTGAAAATAGTCATTTATCCTAGAAGTTGTAGATCTATAAAAAAAAATGCTTATTTAATCACTTATTTGTTTCTTTACAATGCAGACAACTTTAACCAAAGCAAGTAACTAGCATACCAGTCAAGAATATGTTAATCTATATCTGCCTGCAGACTTTTGGCACCATGAAGATTTGGTCTTAGCTGTGAACTGGCATCAACATTTCACAGCATATATACGAGAACTGGAAATGTATTTCTATAACTCAGCTGTCGGTGGAATGTCAGATGCAATACATCAAGATAATAGAATGGCAGGGATCCAATTCAATCTACCTTACAGCATGCAGAACACTTCTTAAATTTACAGTCAAACTTCAGAAAATGTCCTTATAGAAGTTATCAAATGAATCACTTCTTAGGGTGATTCCTTTCACAAACGCTGATTTTTGGCTGACACACGTCAGAACCCCAAGTTACATACGTCAGTACCGTGAGTGTTCATGGGCTACTGCATTCTCTGAATACTTTAGTGTTAGTGTCATGTGTTTACTTGAGTGGGAAAAGAATCCTTCTGAAGTTTATATCCTCCTGAACTATAAGCACGAACCTAATCTCTAGCTCTGGGTTTGCTGTTTGTTTATACACACATCACATGATTTAAATCTCAGCATCTCTTGCTCTGTAGCACAGTTTACCCTGGGTGTCAGCGCTCTGTTATTGTTGAAATTTCTCTCTCTGCAAGACAAAGACAAAACAACAGCGCCAAGGATGGAAAGGAAGAATTCATCAGTTCCAGACAGAGCCTGTTTCCAAGAATAAACTCAACAATTGACAGCCATGTCAAGAGAGGAATAGTTCATCTTATTCTCTGTATTCAACCTGTAACTATTGTCACTTGAAATGCAGAGTAAGCAGTTCTCCTGAGAGATAAAGGTTTACATTTGCAATAAATTCTCTGCTTGTGTTTGTTCTCAGAACGGGTCCGGCGGGTTTTGAATGCTTCTTTTCATGTGATCTTGTAGTGAGATATTTGTGCTTGAGATATTGAATTGAGCCCTGCTGTATTTTATTGTAATGAGTTCTTTAATTGGATTTCTAGAGGCTTTGTATTGTAGCACCTGCAGAGACTCGCATTTCTCAAAAGGTCCCTGTTCAAGGCCCATGCAGTGAATTGTTCAGTCTTACATCACATATTCAGAGCGATCTTCGCAGGAGTCAGACTTAAATGAGAGCCCACGCTGGTGTAAACATCCCCAATAGCGAGAAATGTGAAGCACATCTATTTCTGAGCTTTGAATCTGGGTTGTTAAGAAATATCAAGCAGTGACAGCTGTGTCCTGCAGTGAGAAATGCTACTTCCTAATACACACACACACACACACACACACACACACATTTATGATAGATGCGCTTAATAACGATTAATCGATTTGACATAACTAGTTATATTTACAAACTTTTATGATTAGATGCGATTACAGTTTTTTATAGTCACACATTTACATACAATACTTAGGTCACTTTTTCAAAACTCTTGAACTGTGGGCTAAACTGTGGATCATTTATCATTGCTTTGGCACAAAATCCATTTAATGACTACATCTTTCAAATTACATTCATTCTTTTCTCTGTGTACCTAGGTTGCACATGCTTACATACTGTTTTCAAAACTGTTAAAACTGTTTCTGTTTCAAAACAATAACATAATACAAAACTGTGTATGACAGCATTTTGCCTCATTTCTACAGTAATATTGTAATTAAATATATTTAGAATCTAAAAATTAAATGGTATAAAAACAATTGGACCAACAACCACAGCTGATTCCTATTGTATCGGTGGATGGCATGTAAACAAATGTTTGTACTTTGGGATTACTCAGTGCAAAAGAAAAAAAGACATAACATATATAAAGTATTGAAGCATAATGCATCATGCTGATTCATTCTAGTAACATATATTGCAGTGAATTCTAAACAGTAGGTAGAAGAAAGCATTTACAGAGGAAAACATTGTATAAAGTTACCTGTTGTTGGTGTGTTTTAGGTAATTGTTTTGTGGGTGACAAAGTGTGTTTGTTGCTGTCAACCTTTGCGTTGTGGAAGAATGTGTTGATTTGAGACAAGGTGAGTTTTAGTGCATTTTGAATGTGAAATGAACTGCTGTGCCGAGCTGAAAGTTGGTTAGGAGAACTGTGTGAAGAGTTTTAAAAAAGTGACCTAAGTATTGAGAGATGTGTCCTAGCAACTGTAAAAAACTGTAATCGCGATTAATCAATTTGACATTTATAGGCTAGTGAACAAAAGACTTGCAGCACATTCAATACACCTTGCATTATGTAATGAATGCTTCTTCAACTTTTTTCCCTTTTAAAGTCACAGGGATTGATTTTTATTCAAATAGATTTCTACTTTTTGTTTCTTCTTTCCTGGTAACTTTTTGCCATGCTTTGATCCTTTTTTTTAAGCTATAGATTTATTTTATTTGTTCACTTTCTTTCTTAAACTATGAAAATTCTAACTAAATGAAGAGTGAAATAAACACATCATTTGTAATCACATCATCACAAGTCATTTGAAAACAATAACTGAGATTTTAAAGAAAATAATTACATGAAATAAGTGTGAAAGAAAAACCGAGTTAGGCCCTAAATATCAGAATTGAATACAATATTTTATTTGCATAATTTCCAATCAAGCTGTAATTTCGTCAAATTATGCAGAAACATGACATTTTTTTACTGTGTGTATTTAGATAGAATAAAATAACCTACTAGAGCAACAAATGACAAAAATGACCACAACATAACAACACAACATCAAACATCTATTTTTTATGTTATGGAAATGTTCATAGCTAGTGAAAATGTGATTTCATCTTAAAGGTCATTGTGACAAATAATTCAATAAATTCTTTACGTCGAAAAATGTTTGTGTTATTATTTGTCAACTACGCATTATCGGTCACTGAACAGCCAAGAAACGCGTTTCCAAGGTTACGCTGCCATGACGAATCCTCAAGAAGATGCGAGTTTAATTAGCTTTAATTTGCAACACCTGAGGACAGCAGCGGATCTAAATTAAGCCAAATGTTTTAACTAGCCACGTGTCGATTGGTCATGAATATCGACATGCACGTATAAAGGGGCTAGAGAGACAGTCACAGTCAAAATACTGTGATCCATTTCCTAAGAGTTCAATTGGTTCTGTAAGAGTTTGACGCGGTGGTAAAAGGTTGGTTTCGATCGCTTAGTTTTTAATGTCTTCGATTCAAATAGTTGTTTATAATTTGAAGTGTTTAATTGTCTCTTCTTTTCAGAAGTGATACAAATGGCTTCCCGTAGCTTCGCTCCTCTTTCCAGTCGTCAGGAAAACTCGATTGGCCTGGGAAGAGCGGATGGCCTGCGCGCTCACAAGCCCGGCCAAAGGCTTGTACTCGGTGTTTTGACAGAGAATGATCAGCATAATCGAGTATTTGGCCAGGTTAGTGTCAAGGGTTTACATGATTTCTCACTCCAAACGCTCACGAAAGTGACGTTGTTTGTGTGTTTTTTTAAAGATTTCATCCAAATATGAGTCCGCTTTTCATGCTGCATCTACTCGTGACGTCAACACAAACAGTGCTACAATTGGTCGCGTGCTTGAGCCAGTCTTGGAGTCAGCTGAACAATCCTCCTCATTCCTGATGCCTTCAGAGCTTCTCCTAGTAGATGATGCTGTCCAAGATCTTGGCTCAGGTATGCTGTAAGATGATAGTCTATAAAAGTGTGAAGATTATGAAACTTTGTTTTTAATATATATTTTGCATGGTCCATTTTAAAGCAGTGACTTCTTTGCTGTCACAGCTATAACGTAGTATATCATGCAATATTTATAAAGCTGAACCCAAGAGCTGTTTCTCACTGTTTCCAATGCAGATCCTTACAGATATGGCTTAACTATACTTCCTAAATATTTAGGGTCTTGCATAGATGCTTCTATGTATTCATTGTCGGAGGAGGAGACCGCTTCCTCTGAGGACGTGTTGTGTGTTCCTGAGTATGCTGAGGACATCCACAGATACCTGCGTGAATGCGAAGTTTGTATATTTATTTTTATCTGTGGCTGGTTGCATAAACTGTTTAGACTGGCCTTAAAAGTTAGTCTCTATTTTTTTTTTCCTTCGGAACTGGACATAACTAAGGCTAGTTTCGGAAGATGGCACATTGGTCTAATTTCAATTGGAAAAGCTTAATTACCCATTGTTAACTGCAAATTGGTCAAACTAGTTAAGACAGTCTTAACATGTTTGCTAAGTTTATGCAACTGGCCCCTGTATCTGTCTAATGCACTTCGTTTCTCAGGTTAAATACAGGCCGAAGCCCAGCTACATGAGAAGGCAGCCTGACATAACCAACTGTATGAGAGTCATCCTTGTCGACTGGCTGGTTGAAGTTGGCGAGGAATACAATCTGTGCTCGGAGACTCTCTACCTGGCTGTTAATTACCTGGACCGCTTCCTTTCCTGCATGTCTGTCCTGAGAGGGAAATTGCAGCTTGTGGGAACAGCTGCTGTACTCCTGGCTGCGTAAGTGATGAGCTATTATCTTTAAGTGTTACCTAGTGACGTAACTACATGGCCGGTTTCTGATTAGGAAATACGAGGAGGTTTATCCTCCCGAAGTGGATGAGTTTGTGTACATCACGGATGATACCTACACGAAGAAACAGGTGCTTCGGATGGAGCAGCACTTGCTCCGAGTGCTTGCTTTTGACATGACTGTACCCACAGTGCTCCAGTTTTTGATGCAGTACACTTTGGAGGAGCAGATCTGTGCCAGGACCGTCAACCTTGCTTTGGTGAGTTATTTTTTGTACTTTTTTTTTTTTTTCTTAAATTGGATATTGATTTTCTTTTCTCCTTGCCCCATAGTATCTTTCAGAGTTGAGCCTGCTTGAAGTGGATCCCTTTGTACAGTATCTACCTTCCAAGACTGCTGCAGCTGCATATTGTCTGGCCAACTACACTCTAAATGGGGCTCTGTGGGTGAGTTTAGCCTTTTTAATGGTTACCCTGTTTTATCCAGACAAGAGTCTTCATGCTTAAACCGCTATAGGTGAGAGGTGGTTCATATTTTTATGAACCCCCAAATACTTTGACTCACATTGTGTGTAATGTCTAATCAAATAAAATGTATCTTGTTTCTAACAGCCTGAGAACCTGTATGCCTTCACTGGTTACTCACTGGCAGTGATCAGCCCGTGTCTGAAAGAGCTTCATAAGCTCCATCTAGGGGCTGCAAGTCGCCCTCAACAGGCTATCCAAGAGAAGTACAAGAGCTCAAAGTGAGTGGGCATTTGTAACATGGCTGTCTTGGTTTTTGCCCTAGCCCTAATGACTAATCCTGTCTTTCAGAAATTGTGGTGTGGCCCTTATTGAGCCTGTGGAGTCTCTGCCTCTCCCTTGATGTTTTGGTGACCGCATGGATTCCTTGGCCCACACATGAACTGCAGCGCTTAAGTCTTTTGTAAATATTGAATGAAATTGATTTTTAAATGTTTTTTTAAGACTTTTTAAAAATGTGATTTTTATCATAGATCGCTTAATGCTATAATGTAATCAATAAAGTTGTGACTTGTTTCTCTAAATCCAACATTATGTTGGTCTGAAGGCTGTACGCTCCCATTTCTGTAACGATTTGAGATGAACGAATGGTTTTGTACCACTTTGTCTACCTTTCCTCCCTTAGGGTCTCTTTACTGGTATACCAGGTGTTTTACTTGTATACTACATGCAATATCATGTTCTCCTGCTGTATTTCAATAAACAAAACAAGTTGCAGTGCTGTTTCCATGTAGTTTTTGACCAGTGTGGTACTTAACCCTCTGACATTTATAAATGATGTGAGGGAAAATTGCCTGGAAGACAATGTTAAACCAAAATAAGTTTTTAGTGTTGCATAACATCCACCTTTATCCAAAATGCATCTATTTGCCATGTGCTGGTTTTTGGCAAAAAAGGAAGTGGAGACATTAGCAGCAAATGTTAGGTCACATACACAAGGCTCCAGAAACTGCACAAGTTCCTTTTGAAGAAATCTTGTTCTAGCAGGCAGTACACTAGCCTTTTAAGTTTTATAGGAGGAAAACATCTAACTTTTCTAGAAAATAGTGTTGGCAATGCACTAGAAAATAAAGGCATATAAAAGTTAAGATTGAGGATAGAAGCGGAGATGAAGAATAGAAGTCATGGATTGTTTCAGGCTGGTGGGTACATTATCTTACACCAGTTTGAAAGATCTGATCCATACTGCAACCAGAGGTCAGGAAAGATGCCACTGCCTCATTACACTGGCAAGCAGGGATGCTTCAAAAATGACAGTCAAAACCAAGTTACGTCTTTTCACTTTTGCTACAATCATTAATTTGGAATTCCAAGAAAGAAACTGTTTTCCTGCTTTTTGAAACACAGGCTATCCAGGCAGTAAAGTTGTATAAGTTTTTCACTTTTTTTTTTCACTTGTGAGTTCCAAAAGAAATAGTAGCACAAGATGAAAATGAATGTTAAAGATTTATTTATATATTTTTTAGATAGTGAAAATGCACTTGAATATGTGTGAAATTTCAGGCAATTTGCCAAAAATAATTTACCCTAAAAGGATAAAGTCAGTTCTAAATGATGGTATTTAAAAAAATTGTCAAAGATAACATGTAGAAAACTAATTTTGGAAAAATGATTTTAGTCTTAGTAAATTTTAGTAAATTTATAAATTATTTTTTTCTAGCTGTGATTTCATAATTAGTCCCGTCTAGACTCTAGGGTTGATTTCCATGCGGCATGGTTTTATGGTAAACAACGACCTCTAGCGCTTACTGCATGAATCCCGTCCTGATCTCGAAAACAGCTTTAACTCAGTTTTATCCATGCTGGTCAAGTTTTTTTTATTTATTTTTATCGTTCCATCGTTTTTTTATCATTTATCTTATTTAGGCTTATATGACTTGCATAACTGTAGAACGCTAAAATCTGTTTGGGTATGGTGACAGGTTTCGCCTTGTGATTCACTTTATTCTTTCAGGTGTTTTTAAGTATTACACAGAACAGAAACGTTTTTTTCGCGCCTTGGAGCGCTAGTGACCAGAAGCGCTATGAACATTGTTTTAGTTTTTCCCCGTAATCTGGTCGAACCTGCTTGGTCACAAAAACTGGTTTACGCTATTAAGTGTACGTTCGGTTCGAGCAGCCCGTCTGTCACGCTTTTCCAGCTATCTCGTAGACAACTTTAATAGATAGCCTACTCTTTTTAGTTTTCAACCGCAAAGTCATAGCACAGTCATTTCTCTAAAGTTGGCATTGGAATGGAGTCATCAGATCCGGCTGAAATTCGCAAGAGCTATGCGAAAGCTCTGGAGTGTCTGAACACAGGGCTTCAGTGTGATGATGCTGGGAATAAGGAGCAAGCTCTTCTTCATTACAGACTGGGCAGGCGGCATCTTCTCAGAGGGCTAGAGGTGAACACACAGGGCGAGCGCTGCGTCGGACGCGGCTGGGACGTCGCGCGACAGACGCAGCTGAGGATGAACGAAACTCTGAGCACTATCACCTCTCGTCTAGGAGTGCTAGAGTCCACTGCGACCCCGGGTCAGCGCCTTTACCCGACCCTTCCTGTCCTCCAGGACCCCCAGCCACTAGCATCTAACACCAGAACACATCTCTCAGCTTCAGGAGGGGCCCCTGCTCGTCCTGCCTCCCCTATGGTGGACTTCACTGTACCCAGTGAGCTTCCACCAGCCTACACTCCACAACCAACAGATGGGCACCTGTCACTCTCTCATGGAGGCAACAGGCCATTTCAAGCTGCTCAGCCCCAGCGTCAGGCATTCGCCCCAGTCAATCTCAGAGAGGTTGGCATGGAGATGATGTTCTTGCCCAGTGGGGTGCAGATGTTCTTTGTGTCTGCTGAGGGTCATGTAAGCGCTCCTTCTTATCCAGGATACCTACGAATAATAATATACAGCAGCCAAAACTCTGACAGGAGTACTGGCTATGCCCCAGCCTACCTACAGGTAAATATTGTGTTTGGACAATATTTCTATGTTCATTTGCATGTATAATAATTTTTTGTCTTGTTCTCCAGCTGTGTTATTGTTAACTAAAACTATTAGTAAAAATTGGGTAACACTTTACAAATAAGGTATGTGTTCGTACTATACAGCATTTATTAATCTTTGTAATGATTAATCTTTATAATGATAATTTCAACATTTACTAATGCTTTATTAGAATTTTGTTAACATTAATGCACTGTGAACTAACATGAACAAACAATGAGCAACTGTATTTTTTACTAACGTTAACAAAGATTAACAAATACAGTAATACTAAGTACTAAATAAACTGAAATAAAAATAATAATAAAAAATGAATAAAAATGACAAAATCACATAACAAGATTAATACATCTAAAATTCAAATTCAAACTGGAAATATAAAAATAAAACAAAATATTCTAAATATAATAATTGTGACTAGTATTTTCCTTGTTTTGAGCAGAAAATGCTTTAAATTCCATTTGATTTATGTTTTAAATAAAAAAAATGCCGTACGAAAACAAACTTATAAACTTAAGTCTTAAGTAATCTTTTGCTAAAAAGATTGTAACTTTTTTAAAGGACGTTTATATATTTTTACTGGCAAACAAGACAAAAATATTTTGTGTGTATGAATTTTTAGTTCAAAGTTTCATCTTCATTTAGCATCACATTATATATTATCCACCCTGTATTTTTGCTGTTAGCAAACTGTTCACCACCTTATGTTCACCTACAAGAACTGTATAGGTTTACCTTGCACACAAGAGAGATCTTGTGATGATCACATGAAACTGGGCGTTTTTTTATTTTATAAAGAGTTACGTCTATGTAGGGTTTGGTTATTGTTGAACATCAGTTCGTGGCTGACAGCAAAATAACTGAAATGACTGTCATGCTCATCATGTTATACAATTACAGGCACATAACACATTCTTCCTGTGTGGGAGAGCAGAGAGGGAAGTAGAAACCTTGTGTTTTATTAAGAGAAGGATTGAGATTCGTTTGGAATAGACAATTCAGTGTAGTATTTGTGACAACTTTTAAACTCAGGGTTGTTTTACTTTCAGTTTTTTTTTTTAATAGTCACTCATATCTGACATGGTTTAAAAAGGATTCACTTTCAGATGTCATTGAATAGTTTTACTGCTCCACCTCTTCTTCTTTCAAACCCGCAAAAAGCCAGCCCAACCGGACTCTGTGGCGGTTATATCAAATGCGTTAGGTCTGTTCGGCTTATGCAGTGCTAGAAACAGTCTTGTTACAGATGAAGCCAGGGCTCTTTGTACAGAGTCAGTCTGCACGCTGTTTCAGCAAATAGAAATCTCATTGAATAGCTGACTGTCGGCTCTGTGCAGTATTGGCAGATTTCCAGTTTGAGGGCTGATAGCTGTCCAGTGCTCCCATTGCTCTGGGGCTTGATGTAGGACACGTGCAGTCCACGCTCTAACATAACTGCTGCATGTGTCCCACAGTGGTCTTTTGTCCCACTTTAGCTGTCCAGAACAAAGGGTGGCATTCTGAAAGGTCAAACAGCGCCCAAAAATATGCAATAAAATTCCAGTCTCATTTGACCCCAGTGTCCCCTCATATGCACAGTGACATCCAAATACACAAAATTAATCTTAATTGTAGTTTAAACCAGGGTTTTCAAACGTTTAATTGCTCGGGACTTATATTTCGTTCTGACTGTTAAAAACTATGACTCAATACAATAAATTAACCGTGATAAATTATTTCTGAATGATTATCACATCGACAATGAGTAAGACCATGTTTTAAATGATTGTTAAACATAATTTGATAAGGAAAGGTCATGACTCTTAATTTTGTGCTTGCAGGTTTGTGATTGGATCTACCCACTGTACCCTGACTCCCCAATCTTACTTAGCAACAAAGGTGTGTTCACATTTCCTGACACCACAGCAGCAGTGCCCGGGTCCTACGTCGGGGTGGTGCTGTCCTCAGAGCTGCCTGCAGCAGACAGGGATCGGTTCCAGCAACAGCTGTCAGTGTTGGCACAGCTCAGGGTCCAGGTAATCAATCTCAGAGAAGAAAAGTTATGATGAAAAAAAGACAACAATAATTGTTTTATTGAACTATAAAGCTATTATAATAGCTATTTCTGAATCTATATATTTAGTTTTGTATTACTTATAATGGTGCAGTCGTATTTAACATTGCTTGGCAAAATTTTAAATTCAATATCCACTCATTTCAATATCCATGTGATCCGGAGTATGTGTGAGGGCGAAGCATTTTCCCACATAATTTTCTCTTTGGGTTTGGGTCGGTCACACAAATTTGCTGCACTGATGAACAATAAGCTCTTAGTTTAAAAGTGACTTCTGTGTGAGTCATGCTTCATGCATTACTACACTATTGATAATGGACAATGGACCTTTTTTTGTCTTCCAAATTTCACAGTTTATGTGAGATTTGTAACAATACAAAGCTAATTGAAAATCGGCAAAGTTATCCTTTAAGTGTAGCTAGAACCTTGGTTATAATTTTCGCCGCTAGGGGTCGCTAACCTCTTACAATAACAAAGGCGTAGGCTGATGACGCAAAATTCCAGCGGAATTATGGAACTTGTCGTCAAGCTGATGGATCTAATAATGTTTATGGATGAGTGAATACATTGATGTTTTAACATGACTGTGGTATGAAGTAGGGAGCGATTGCTAATGAGAGACAGATATCAGCGCCACACGCAAGTCTGCTTGCCATGGTCCATAATGTTTGAACGAAACAACAACAGCGTGAGCGTGCCGCTAGACGTAACGCAGTTGTCCACGTCTGTCGCCATGGTTACTATGGCAGTACGAGCAGAAACCAGGCGACAGGCGACAAGTGAACAGGGAGTCCGGGACGGCACATTATTTCAAATTGGATTTTCTCTTAAATTAAAAATCTTTGGGAAGTTTTGGGATATTGTAAGTACACAACTGCAGGAAATATATCACACTGCGCAAGTGATTTTTTGATATTTTATTACACAATTCTTACATATTGTACCTTTAAGGTAGATGAAGAACATGGTGGTGCTACAGGAAAAGACACAAACCTGAGTGAGAAGGTTCCTCCTTCAGAAACATCTCTGACTCAACCAGGAGGGGAGGAGAAAACTGTTCCTGTGTGGAGCGAAAAAATGTCACAGAGCATTCTAGCAGGTCTGAACTTCACGGTCAGGGTACAGTAACCAAAACCTGGAATGTTTATAGGTATCTCATTGGATAGCTAGTTTATTTTTATTTTTTTTATTGAAGTAGAAATTGAGTAAAGTTGTTTGTTGTATTATATTTTGTTGAATTGTTTCAAATTCACACTTTTACCTTGATAGGATAGTATGCACAGATTGAACACCTTATTGGTACATCTTAAAAATTGCCACTAGAGGCCACTCTAATACACTTTTAAAGAAAAACAAGTGATGGAGGTATTGTGATTTTCCCCCCACAGGGACTTCCTGGCTGGGTCGGGGACTTGTGCGAGGAGCTGAAGTTACCGGTAAAGCAATCCAGAAAGGAGCAACTAAGCTACGAGAAAACATCACCCCTGAGGAGACGCCAGCAGAGGTCAGCCCCAAGGTCACCAAGAGCCTAAATGCAGCCAAGCAGGCCACTGGGGGAGCTGTGAAAGTCAGCCAGTTTCTAGGTAAAACAATGGAGTAATTAGTTTTATCACATGCTGAAATATTCAAAGCCTATTCTTTTATGTATAACACATTTTGTTCTATTCACCAGTGGATGGTGTCGCTGCTGTAGCAGATAGAGTTGGGAAAGAACTCGCTCCACACGTGAAAAAACACGGTAGCAAACTCATCCCAGAATCCCTCAAGACAAGCAAAGACGGCTGCTCCAAAATGGATGGAGCCAAGCTGGTGGCTGGAAGCAGCATACAAGGTCACCGAATAAATCGTTCAAATGTCCTGAAAGGCTTTTGCCATTTTACTTTAGTCCTGCTAAATAGTAGCTTGATTTAGTATATCAAATTTTCATTCGAATTCATGTTAAAAAACATAATTGTGTTGTAAATTGCAGGCTTATCAACTCTCTGGTCAAGTCTGGAGACAGCAGCAAAAACTATTGGCAAAAGTATAACTTCAGAGACGGTGACGACTGTGAGGCACAAGTAGGTGTTTTTTTATTTATCGTTCTTCAGGATTCACGGGTTCTCTTCTGCTTTCCTATTATTCTTTCCCCAGCCAATAGCCTGATACTCTTGTTTTTTTGCTATACCTACTTAAACTTCATTGCTTTGGGAAATGGTTTAATTTACTATTTCCTGTTGCTTTTTCAGATTTAGGGGTCTGGGAAACCTCTTGGACCCCCCTAGCAGAATATAAATGGTGGCGGGTAAAAACACACTGCATTTTCTTTGACTAATGCCACGTTCTAACATACCCAAAGTGTCTTATTTTCCTGAGTTATTGACCATTCAGAAGTTGCTGAGAAGGCTCTTGTTCTTATTAACGGTCTGTCAGTGTGCTTTCTGAATTAAAACTGAGGTGAATGCAACATTTTGTCTGCTTGTTCTGTTCATTTTAAAATGTTTCACATTAGTAAATAAATGTTTTTAGAATCAGTAGTCAGACAATGTTTAAACCTCATAGAATCACTCCTCAGAATACCTCCATGTTTCGATCAGGTACGGAGACGAGGCAGGACACGCTGCAAACACTGCAGTACAGTCTGCTGTCAATGTAGGTGTCACAGCGTTTAATGTGGACAATCTGGGCATCAAGGGTGTATTGAAGAGCACAGGCAAGCTCACTGCAAAAGCAATGGTGACGGATGAGTCAGGAAGAGACGGAACTAAGGAGAAAGAAAAGCCACCTGAGAAAGGCCAGGATGAGAAAAAATAAGGAAATATTGAATGACCTGAATTACATGAATTACCCTTGATTGTGTATGCTCTTGTAGCGCAAAATGATAATATTGTATTGATAATGAGATTGATATTATACTGTGTAATGTTTACAGAAAGATGCACTTAGACACTTACTGTATTAGTGAAATGTTCTACCTTTGTTACAGCCTTACTTACAGATAACATCTTTTTCATTTCTTAAAATATTCAGAGGGTTATATTTATAGAAGGAAACAATTGCATGCAATTTAGGAAGTACATTTAGCATGTAACACTTTGCACCATTCAGATGCACATGATTCTGTGCTCTTGCTGTTTTTGGCCATTCTTGTAGCTCAAGTTAATCTTCAAGGTTAAGTTTACTACTTTAAAATCATAGTAACCATACAATTATTATTTTTTTCAATAATTTTTTACTGTAGCTGTATTTAACCAAAAAACCATAGTAACACCATGGTACTTTTTGTAACTTTTGTGTACAACTGCCATAGTTGTAGGCTGATAATTTTGAGTAGATTCTTCATGCACCTTCTATTTGATATGAATGTACATTTGTCAAACATCAACGTTACAGTGTTGTTGTAATGGTAAAAGTTATTTAGGTAAGGTAACAGCATATAGAATAGTAGCCAAAAGTAATGTCTGAAGGGGATATTTGCACAATACTTGTTTTTAATGACACTTCAGGTTCTATTAAACAGGCAAAATATTAGGAGTTATGTTATATTGGGAAGAAGAATACACTAAACTTTGTTAAGGTAAAAGACAAAATGATTTAGCAAGATAGGAAAACTCCAGCATATAATTATATATGGGGTTTATTGTATTGTGCAAACAAAATGAATGCGGTAAAAAACTGACCCCGCACAAGAAATATAGGCTATACATTGTTTTTGATTACAGCAGCCATTCCCCTGAGTGTTGACCGAGCAACTTTATCCATGTGTCCTGCTTAACTTCCTTTCAACCCTCCTTAAAGGGGTGGGAAAATGCCCTTTTCACAAGATGTAAAATAAATCTCTGATGTCCCCAGAGTGTATGTGTGAATTTTAGCATGTTAAAGTTGTCACATTTTGAGGGTTTGCAAAAACGCAATTTTGTGTCTGGCCCTTTAAATGTAAATTAGCTGTTGCTCCCGACACAGAGGGCGGGGTTTCAAGAGCTCATGTGTGTTAGCAGCTCCAATTAGCTCACGCAGACACACACTAAACTTACTGAAATTTGTCTACCTTTTATGTTTAAACGGAGTCAGACAATGATGGAGAGACTCAAGAAGAAGTGACAACACGTAGACTGCAACAGGACGTCTCTGAATGGTTAGTTGATGAATTTATGTTGCTGATGTGGCGTTAACTATCTTCAATTAGCATATTCTGTCATTATAATCTATAAATCGCTGTATAGGAACTGTTGTGAGATGCACACAGAGTGACTTTCTATTGCATGTGAAAAGACTGTACAGATGCTACAGTTGTGCCTACAGATGCTACAAATGTGCTTGACTACAACAACTCTCCCTCTTCTCAATATGGACTGTTTGTTCCCGGGGTTGGGGTTTATGTAAATTTTAGGGTTGGTGATGTCACTAACCCGTGAGGAATGTCGTCGTGTAGTCCGTACCAGCCGTTTGTTGTAGTCCTTAATCTTTAAAAGCAAATATCTCCTCTAGAGTTAAACAGTTGAGTTTTACCTTTTTCTAATCCATTCAGCCGATCTCCGGATCTGGCGGTACCACTTTTAGCATAGCTTAGCATAGATCATCGAATCTGATTAGACTGTTAGCATCTCTCTCAAAAAAATGACCAAAGAGTTTTGATATTTTTCCTATTTAAAACTTGACTCCTCTGTAGTTACATCGTGTACTAAGTTGAACAGGAAATTAAAAGTTACGATTTTCTAGGCCAATATGACTAGGAACTATACTCTCATTCCTGCAATGATCAAGAAACTGTGCTACCATGGGTACAGCAGGCGCAATGATATACAAATGTTAAATGACCAACGTTTTGAAACGAAAATATGGATATACGTGATTCATGTAATTCCTAACTGAGTGAGTGTGACGAGACAAGAAACCTTTTACGTTTTCAACATGGCATACAAATAAAAGTGCATGTGTGCATATGAGAGACTTGGCCCTCCGTAGTGATCCCGCAGGTAGCTTATACACACGCTTTCTTTTTCAAAAATGTCTTTCTTTTTTATGTGCCCATATATATTTCGTAATTTATTACGTTTTTAGACCTCCTTAGTGTGTCACAATCAATCTGCATTAATAGAAAGAAACACCTGCTGAAAAAAATAACACAAGACACGCAACATTATGGGCTGGGTCATGTCCACGGTTTCACATAGGCCACTTCATTCATGGTTTTCTCTGCTGGCTCTTAAGTTCTCTTCATCTTCTTCATCACATCAGTCATGATCAAATAATTGAACAAGGAGGTCCTATTGTGCTGATACAGAATGCAATATGAGGCAGGCCCAGACAAGCCATATTTACAACTAAGAGCTGTGAAATGCTGTTATATTGACGTATTACATACACACTGTACCATGTAGACTAAGCCCAACTATTGTCTGACTTATACTCTTCAAATCGACTGACTTCTATTCGCTCTCATGACGAAATGTCCGAGGTAAGTATTCCAGCAGCAACTTTTTTTGCTATACATCCAAAAAAAAAAAAAACTTCTATTCCCTCCTATGATTAAATGGTACATGTCCATGGTACATTCCAGCTAGAAAAAGGGCTACCAATTTCTAAAAAATATATAAATAAAATTGAAATTGTTATTAAACAATTTGTTATAAACATTTATGTTTTGTTAAAACATTGCAAATTGTCATAAACAATTATGTTTAAGTATTTTAAAATATAAATAAATTAACATAATTAATTTCAAATAATTGTTATTTTAGGAATAATAAAATGATCATACCAAGCACCGGGTCAATCCGGATACTAGCTATGCGGCTGCTTTTAAACAATCCCATGTGAAAAGTGCCAAAGGTTTCTATTTACAACTTGTTTTGCTGTGGTGTGCATTGTAGCCAATCACAGACATGTTTGTTGAGCATGTAATTGCAATGGCCAATCACAGGCTTTTAAAGGGTTAGTTCACCCAAAAATGAAATTTCTGTCATTAATTACTCACCCTCATGTCGTTCCAAACCCGTAAGCCCTTCGTTCATCTTCGGAACACAAATGAAGATATTTTTGATGAAATCCTAGAGGTTTCTGAACCAGCAATAGGCGGCAAGAACCCGGAAGCGTCACGTTTACTACGTGATCAGTGTAGGATACTGACACAGAAGAGAAGAAATTGTTGAATAAAGTCATTATTTTTGTTTGTTTGTTGAACACAAAAAGCATTCTCCTCGCTTCATAACATTAAGGTTGAACCACTGTAGTCACATGGACTATTTTAACGTTGTCTTTACTACCTTTCTGGGCCTTGGAATTTGCAATGACGTCGCTGCCTAAGGCTGGTTCAGAAAACTCTCGGATTTCATCTAAAGTATCTTAATTTGTGTTCCAAAGATGAACGAAGGTCTTGCGGGTTTTGAACGACATGAGGGTGAGTAATTAATGACAGAAATTTCATTTTTGGGTGAACTAACTCTTTAAGTTAGACAGAATCCTCAGAGTTCTGCACGCTCACAAATCGTTCCGTTATAACCAACTAAGTATAAAGACAATGTAAATAAGATATTAATTGCGCAGTATAGACAACGACATTAAAGACATTTTTTTATATAAACATTAAAAATGAACTACTTCAATATAATTAATATATTTTTTATTTTCAAATAGTTAAATACAATATTAAGACAAAATGGTTACAATAGTTTTTGCTATGGTACTGAAATTGGTAGCTACAATTTACTGGTATTGGTACCGATTACTAAAATGTTGGTACCGTGACAAGCAAAGAGCCCAAAGTACACATCTCCCTCCCTCACACCCCTTTCTGTGCAGCATGAAAGAGACGCTTCAGTTTATGCATCAGTTCATATGCGTTTCATTTTCAGCGGCTACTGTTGCGTGGTGCAATTGTTTCTCATTACAGCCTGGCTACCATTACTATGTTCCTCTGCCAAAGACGAGATAAAAAAAAATATGCTGAGACAGCCTGCGAAAAATATTTAATCAGTGAGAAGTAATCTGTAAATGAGGGAAGAGAAGTGAGAAAGATTTGAGTGAGCTATGCTACAGGGCTGGGATGATAATTATAGACCAGAAAATGAAAAGGTTTGGGGTTACTCACGACCCCCCAGCAAAGAACCTTTAACGAACCTTTCATTTGGTCCTAATGACATAATCATAAGAATGTTCATGTTATTTATGTCTTGTCTTAAGTCCATGTGCTGAGATATTTTTGTGTTCAGGATGCTCTCAGACAGAGACTGAAATTGCTTTCTACTGAGAAGGGCGGCCTTCAATCTGATGGATTTCCAAATGAGAATTGTGCAGGAGGGAAAGGTGAATCTTCTATCCAGAAAAATGCCCTCTAGTTCTGGATCATATCATATTGTTGTACACAATCTCCAGCTATTAATTGTAATTGATATTATCATGAGGGAGTGAATGAGTTTAGATGCGGGCTGCTGAATTCCCTATGCCTGTAATTATCTTATGATTATGCTGACATAAGAGTCCTAATTATTTCTTCATGCATTCATTTAAAAAAAAAAAAAATTTACACAAGTGCCTTTATTATTTTGTTTCTAATAGACTTACCAGAAAGTCTACGAAGAGAGGCGGGCATATCTTAGATTGCAAAGATGAGCAACACCTTTAAAATTTAATTGAATCGATTTTCCAGTTTGTTCTTTCAATTGTTCAGATGCTTTCATCCAAAGGTAGCCTGCGTCGTGTTGATATGATAATGTGTCCTTAGCCGTCCTCAACCGTGGATACGAGCAGAAAACAGCAGATGGTTCTAGCCCGGAGGACAGCACTGGGTCCAGACTAAACGTAAATGTTCAAATGCACTGCACATCATCAAATGACACCACTTTGGTTCAGAGAAAACAATGTCAGTTCTTATATTTTCTGCAACATTTTTAAGTAACATGCAGAGTTTAGCCATTCAATTATTACAAGGAAACTAGAATATGATTATCTCATTATGTACTTATTTCACAGGTCTTCCCGAGTAAGACTTGAGTGTTAACAATTCACACATACATTGTCATCAATTACTTACCCTCATTCAAACCTGTATGAATTTCTTTTTTCTTTCTTATACCAAAAAATAATAATAATTGTGTACAGAAGAAAGAAAATCATATATGTTTGAATATATAAGGGTAAATGATTAGACTTTTCATTTCTAGGTGAAACATCCTGGTTTAATTGTCTCATAAAATAACATTTGCATATAAAAAAACAGACTGTGGATGTATGGCAGTGGTTGGGTACTTTTGAATACATTGTTAAAATGTTGGATTGTCCTATAGCCTTGTTTTTTTTATTTCCCTTTCCAGCAGAGGCCATGATATGATGCAACATTCAAATATGATGAAGGTGTCTGTCAAAAAAACACCTGCAAGAAGCCGACTCCCTCGATTAAAACATGAATGCACTGCATGGATCCATCAATTATTGTTTGATTATGTTTTGAAAAAGTGTCCTACAATTAAGCATTATTTTGGTTGGGCCACTCTGATCTCACTCACTATAAATACTTCTGTATTGTTTCTTGACTTGTTTTGGGTTTTGTGAGCTAATTTCATCTCAAGGTAGTTTATTTAAAGGGTTAGTTCACCCAAAAATGAAAATGATGTCACTAATACTCACTCTCATTCTTCGGAATACAAATGATAGGCTATTTTTGATGAAATAGCAACATCGTTAAAATAGTCCATGTGACTGGTTCAACCTTAATGTTAGAAAGCAATGAGAATATTTTGTTCGGGGCCTTGAAAGTGGTGATTACATTACATAATCAAAAATATGTGTTCAGAAGATGAACGAATGTCTTACGGGTTTGCAACGACATGAGGGTGAGTATACAGATGTTTTTTTTTTTCGTTTTTTTTTGGTGAACTATCCCTTTAATTAAGTGTAATATCATATCAGATGTTAATTCTGTTATGATTTGTTACTTAGGCTATTCATGCTATTATGAAGAAGAGTCAAGGTTGAGACAATGTAGGCTATCTCATTTATGTAATTTCAGACCTACATTACATTTAAGACACTATGTATGCTGTCATAAATATTATTTGAATGATAAAAGAGAGTTTGAGCATGTGGGTAGCAAGCCACACATGTTCGTTCTGAATCGTGACGGAGCATTGAGAGCAGCCTCACCGGAGAGGAACGGGGCGGGGTGTGTGTGTGCGTGCGTGTGTATGTGTGTGTGTGTGGGGAGGGATGGCTGTGGCAGGTCTGCGGTGCGGGGCTGAATCTCAATGAGAAAGCGGCCAATGCAAGACACGGAGGAGAGAGAGAGAGAAAGAGCAGCAGCTGCCGACCGACCAGCCAGCCTCCTCTGCGGGACAACAAAGGAGGTGCCGGGCTCACATCACGACTCCGGTCAGCACAACTCAACATCTGAATCGTGACCATTCAGAAGAAATCTGATATTACCTTCATCTTCACCTTTAGGCAAGTAGAAAGGTCTATTTATTGTCTGTAAGAAATAAAATAGTCCGAAAGCTCGCAAATATTTTGATCTAGAATGTTGTTTTGGTCATTCTAATTCGTTTGAATAGTTCGGATTATCAGTTATGTCATTGTTAAATGGTCAATGACGCGACGTTCATTTTTGACCGGATCTAAGTTATTAGAAAATAGCCTATAGCCTATTAAGAAATTCAACTCAAACAAAAATGACTTCAAAGTTCTTATTTCAGAATTAAAAAGTTGTATATGTTTGTGCGACGTAGTCAAACTGTCTATGTGATGTAGCCTATTCTTGAAAATAATATTTTCTTTTATTTAAAATAGGCAAATTGTTTGTGTCTGTATGTTTTTAAATATTTTATTCACATGTTGATCTTTTTATGAAATGTTCAGGTAAAAAACTCTTTTGATATTAATAACAAAAAAATAATTTGCTTTAAATTAAAAAAAAATTACTTGGAAAAAGTGGTTAAAACTTTTTGGAAAAACTCAAAACAATAAAAATACGATGAAGTGTTCATTTACATGTAGCCTACTTTTCACTTGACAGTAACATCTATTTTAGAGTCAATAATCCAAAATATGCTAGTTGTAAAAATGTAGCCAATATAAATATATATAGGCTATTTATAATATATATAATAACATGTTTTGAACTCGATCAAGGATTTTTAACATTGATACTGAAATCACTGATCATTGAAATCATTGATACTGAAATCAAGAAACAGCTATTCTTCAATGCATTCATGTAGCCTACACAATAATATACTTTTCCACAGGTTTTCAAATATGACACGTTAGTGTTTTGTCATGTCAAAGTAAGACTGTTAAAGACAACAGGGTGACAGACGCAGGATTTAACAAGCTCCAAGAAACATGTAAGCTGTCATTAAAAGGTTATTTTAAGACGAGACATCAATTGACATCTATGTCACTGGGTTGAAAGGGCATGCTAGGATTAAATTTAGGCTACTAGTTTGGTAACTCTTTTTCCCCACGTTTAATTTTCACGGTTTAGCTCTAATTTGACTGGACGACATGGAGGAACATTTTGACGAGAGGGACAAAGTCCAACGCCATAGCCGAAGCGCGGGACGGGCGAACGGGCTGCTCAGCCCCACTCACAGCGCTCACTGCAGCCTTTACCGCACGCGCACCCTCAAAACTCTGAGCTCCGAGAAGAAGGCGAAGAAAGTGCGCTTTTACCGCAATGGTGACAGGTACTTCAACGGCATAGTGTATGCCATCTCATCGGACCGCATTAGAACCTTTGACGCTTTGCTGGCCGACCTGACCCGAACCCTCTCTGACAACGTCAACCTGCCCCAAGGGGTCCGAATCATCTACGCAATCGATGGTTCCAAAAAAATCACCAGCATAGAACAGTTGGTGGAAGGTAAGAAGTTCTTTAATGCAGCCCATTTATATTTTATAGGCTACATATAATCAACATTTGTAAATGAGTATTTTTAGTATGAGTAGTGCTTTGTAGTTCTCTCCCTCAGTTTCCCACTTTCCCACAGTCTTTGTCTTTTTTGTCTGAGTTTCAAAAACTTTTTTGCTTTAAATCAAAGTTTGTAGTTGTGATTCACCATAGCTGATTGGCTTGGCTCCTCCCCTTTTTAAAAGTAGCCAATAGCGTTTTGGTAAAGCCGCAGTTTCTTCCTAATCTCTAACTGTTTCTCCTCCTAATCTCCTCCATTTCGCTTTAAAATATAGCATTCTGTGCAGAATTCAAATGGGTTCGATACGCTTTGTGTTCTGCGTCGACTCGCTCAATCCGCTCTGTGCTATCGTGTCTTTGGACCGGAGCAGACTGTGTGCGCGCTGCGGCGGTACGAGTGACAATTACGTGGAACCAGACATAATTTGCCCCAATGGAAAGCATATCTACACTGTCTGAGCCCGTTCCCTATCCTCTATTTAGTGCACTATGTGCCATTCACAATGTAGAAAATAGTAAATGTGTAAACAAGTGACTAATTTTAGCTGCAGCTTCAGCTATTTATAATGTAGGGGGCGGTACACTTTAGATTCTAGAGAGCATTTTGATTGGACAGAAAATACCATGAGAAGCTGAAGTGCAGAGTGATGTCATCAAAATCATTGATCATCCATATTGGCGGAAGTAAGAGACTGCAAGTTTTGAATTTTAATATTTTCTAAATGTGATTTTTGTCATTGTTTTGGAGCACACTAGCTTATAGATAACAGTGAGGCTAACATATTCATAGCCTACTAAAAGCAAAAATTTCATGGGAATTAAAAATCCCTATGAAAAAAAAAAAAAAAAACTGAAACCAGTGCTGCTGAAAAAGGGGCGGGCACTGTTGAGCATATATTGGGATCATACAAAAAAGTATGTATGAGATCATAAAAATTCATACAAATTAGCGAGCAATTTGCCAAAATATAAATTAGATACGAAATGCCACTAGAGTGCTGACACTTCTCGAGATTGTGTTTCTATTTCGCTGCCCCGCGTCTTAGTTTTTGTAATGCAGGAAAGCATTCTGCGTGAATGGCGATTTTATTGTAATAGTCTGTTATTGCAAATTGTTTTATGAGAGACTTAAATGTCTTGGTGGCTTGGATGCATTTGGTTTCTGTTTTCAAAATTAGAGCGGTAGATGTGACGACAACGATGAAAAATTAGGCCACTCAATAATGAGCATTTAAGTCTGCATGACTTTAGCTTAAATCAATGCATTTTAACAGACATGACAGTTCAACAGTGAAAAGCGCCAGGCAGTGCCTCAGGTCTTAACCCTAAAAATGAATGTCAAGCACACATCATTTTTATAAAAGATGTGTAAAATATAACACATTGTACCACTTTTTTCTTTTGATGATTATAGGTGAGAGTTATGTGTGCGGCTCCACCGAAGCCTTTAAAAAACTTGACTACTCCAACAACATCAACAACCCTAACTGGTCTGTGAATATGAGGGCTTTGGGTTCCAGCAAGTGCCCAACATCTCTAGCAAGCTCGAAATCAGAACCGCAGTCCAAAGAGGGCAAAGACTTCATCAGACCCAAACTGGTCACTGTCATCCGCAGTGGGGTGAAGCCGCGGAAGGCAGTTCGCATCCTGCTCAACAAGAAGACGGCCCACTCCTTTGAGCAAGTTCTCACGGACATTACAGATGCTATAAAGCTCGATTCTGGCGTTGTCAAGAGGATCTACACCCTTGAGGGAAAACAGGTAGGATCGCTCATTTATTAATGGGAATCTTCATACGGGAAAATCTGTTTTGAGTTGATTCATTCATGTGATTTTACCTCAGACAACTAATGGTTTTGTTATGTAAGCTGACCTCTTGAACTGGTACGGAAAACTTGAAAGCGTACTGGGATTGCACATTGGGAGTCCCAGATAATTGACATGGTAGTGAAATAAAAAAGTTAGAAATTATTAATTTATCAACAGCTGGGTTAATCTTCCTACTGTACTCATTTGACTCGAACATACATAGACCTAAAAGTGTTATGATGAATTGTTCCTCTCTGGTAAACCCTTAAGAAATATCCCAGAAATAATGGGGGCTCAACATCCAAACAATGTGGCTCTTGTTATTTAATCTCTGAAATGAATTCATACCACAAGCCTTGAATTATGATTAATGAAGTCTCATTATTTCAAATGCTACCGCAGAAATCTCTGCCTAACCTGCGGCCAGATTTATGGCAGATCGAGTCTAGTTTATGAATGGGAATCTGTGTCTTTGCCCACGCCTACTCAAAATGAGAGAACCTGTGTGTCTCAGAGCATACAGAAATAACTCATGCTCTCGTTTAAATTCCTCCCACCTTTTCGTGCCGTTTGGAAACAGCTGTGCCCTCCCCACGCATGGAGAATGACACACACATGTGCATAACGGACTACTCTGAGAAATACTATGATAAATATACATATATACACGTCTCAATGTGCTTATTTGAATAGTAGCCTAGAATCTTATTTTTTTTCTTATACATTTTACATCATAATGTTTTTCATTCAGAATCTAAATCCTAAAAGGTTCTATTTATTTCCAGGTTTAAATTGAAATTGAAAGCCCAGCTTTTCCAGTGTATGAGTGGCATTGACATGAACGTCTCTGAACGTGTCTCTGCTCAGCCAGGTAAAATGTGCAAATAAGGAGACGCCATTTGGCTGAAATTCATTAAAAACGAATGAATCTGCACATGGATCTGTTACCTCTCTCCATTCATCTCTGTGCTGGCGGCTCTGCCAGTGTCTCAGATCTTCAGACTTCATCTTTTCTATTTGAAAACCCTCTAAATCACCTTGAATTTGGAAAACTGGAGCATAGACATATTGGAATTGCAGATGCTTCATAGAATGTGCAGTCGTGCATAAGACGTTTTATTGGCTTTTTAGAGTAGCTGCATTGAATAACAAATATGTATTTAAAAAATAAAATGAAATCCTTTCAGTTGTTACATGAAACATGATTCAAAAAAGACGTTCTCCCTCCGGTATAATCTGATAGCAGAAAGGCATCACAGCCCTGGTCACCATCCAGATAAAGTAAGAGCATTATGGCTAGCATTATTTTTAGAACAAGGATCGATCGGGCCCGAGGGAGCCGTCTATTGAACAAGCCTGGCCAGACACAGTTACAGCACACGATTTTGTCCTGATACAATTATGAACAGAAGCAACAGAAACCAGGAAGGAGAGACAAAGGGAGAAAGTAAAAGGAGATAGCAGAGGGATCTATGTGGGTTAGAGAAAAAAAGATGAACGCATAACAAGCGAAACAGGAGGTGGAGAAGTTCAGGTGTACAATTAACAAAGCAATACAAGTACAAGTACAATTTCCTGTTTTTTTTGTTCAGTTTGAATGCAGGATCCAGGTGTGGAAGCAGATATGTCAACAATATTGTTGCTGTGCTTTGTTTGATGGATTACAAAAGTAAATCTGAGTGTGTGGGCAATTTCTAAAGCAATTTTTTTGATAAGTTCAGTGTTATTGAAGCATGAAGTAATTCATTATCTTCTACATAACAGAGCTGTGCTGTTTTTTTTGTGTGTTTTTTTTGGTATTATATCATTGCAGCATTTTTGCGCAAGGATCATATTGCTTTTGCAAAGTTTGCCAAAAAAAAAAAAAAAAAAGGATTTCTGTTTTTTTCTTCAGAAAATCCATGTACATTACATTTGATGTGCTAAGTGAGAGTTTGGTAATAGACCTGAGTCAGGATATTATTCAACAAACCATGAGTTTTAGCATTTCTCAGCTGTGTTATAATATATGTAAATGAACCTGCCTGTGCCCTATGAAAGAAAAATATGGATTTCTGCTTTCAGTTTGTGAATTAAATCATGTTTATCTCCTGCCCTGGTTCAGTATAATGTAAAATGTACTCCAAACAGAGATGCATATTTCAGGGAAAGCAGAGAGAAATGAAAGCTGGAGTTGATTGGAAAGCTAATTATAAATGCAAAGAATAGGAGATGGACTGCAATCTGATCACTCACATGGGAGGAAGGTTAAAAATTGTAAATGTGTTTCTTCAAGCTACAGATCCTGTTGGTTACTTGGTTGTCGTATATGGCAAATGTGTGTTCATGCGAGTCTGAATTCATATATCCGACAACAGGCCTTGACGTCTTCAGTGATTTATTCATTATACCAGAACCAGCATCTGCCTGATGTCTGTAGCACCTGTCGTGATTGTAAAAATAGACATCAGATGCTAGAATGCATGTGAGACGCATGTAGCCTATGTCTCTATGTGGAAAGGAAATGTGAATGAATGGAAAAAGCTCATGATCACGAGAGATCTGGGTTTTTGGGTCTTTGCGTGAGTCTCATGGCACCTTTCTGATAACCTGTATAATGAGGCCAGAGACAGTAGATCAAGGTCTTATTCCATCTTCATATGGTGAGATTTCTCTCTGGAGTCTTACTATAGGAAGTGAAGTATGGGTTGTGACAGGTTTTATGGTGTAAAACGCAGTGATGTTGTACCAGACTAGAGCAAAACATACTACGGCTCTGTATAAATGTGTGTGCTTGGATGTGTGTGCTTGAATGCTGTGTGAGTTATCATCTAAGAGAGACCTCACTAAAAGCACTGCAGTTGGCATTTATAGGATGAAAATTGTCATTTATAAACTATTTCTGAAGTGATTTTGTGAAAAAAAGATCTGTGGAATTCTGTGGGTTATGTTGATTTGAAGATGAAACAATCATGAAAAACTGCATCACGGTTTCCACAAAAATGATTAAGCAGCAAAACTGTTTTCAACACTCATAAAAATGTATGTCTTGAATGATTAGAATGATTTCTGAAGGATCATGTGACACAGAAGACTGGAGTAATGATGCTGAAAGTGCAACTTTCCAATCACAGGAATAAAACACATTTTAAAATATTTAAAAACCGAAAACAGCTATTTGAAATTACAATAATATTACACAATATTAGTATTTTTGCTATTATATATTTACGATTTATTTTAGCCTAGGTGAGCAAAAACCTAATAAAACATAAAGAAATATCTTACCAACTGCAAACCTTTGAACGGAAGTCTACATTCTTATTGGCTGATAAAAGTATCAGTTTAATATCAGCAGAAATGATAGATTAGATTAGCCAAAATATTTAATAAAGTTTTTGCGCACATATTATGTGCAGTCTTATTGGAATGAAATATGTTTATTAGAGATGTCCATGTTATAATCGCTCTTGAAATATAAAAACTAACATTGTGCTACAGCTAAACCACCTTACTATTGTTCATTTGTAAAACTTTTTTGTGTGTGGATAGTTTAGCTTTTAAATGCCTATTTTTAGCCAGAATTGCATTTGCGACACCCTCATGAGTACAACAGAGAGATGGGGGTCATTCCTTTTGACTCGAGCTAGTAACCAACCTAGTTACCACCCAGAACACCCTAGCTACCACAAAGCAGGGATGCCAACTATCCACAACACATTAGAATCCACGGTAGGTAAGCATCACTAGTTTATTGATCGATTCAGGTGCTTTGCATATAGATAGTTCCGAATGACATAAGTTTTCTGTGCCTCATCTGATTTGTCCCCTCAGATGACCACTGACCTGGATCCTGGATCCATTTCTGGTTCTACTGAGTGCAGGCTCAGACTTTTGCTTGTGGTGCAATGCTTCTGGAGAACTAACCTGTGTACTATCGTCTGCAACCATGCACAGACTTTCCAAACGTCCCTGACTTGGAGTTTTCTGTCCGTCTCTGACTTTCTCACACATCTTCACTATGCGGTGTGCTAGCGCAGTGTTGGTTTGTCTTTCCTCACAAAGGACAGGACTTTGGACATAAGCTAATTTTATCCATGCTTTTTGCTCCCTTATGATCTCTCCTTCCAAAGAAACTGATCAAGCCCCCCCCCTTCAACAGTTTCTATGACGATGTGATCCAGTTGCTTAGTAACGGCCTGAGCCTTTGTGACGTCACCGTGGGCAGTTGTGTGTGTCGGAGTGTGTGGGGAGTTCAGTCTGAGGGAGAGGTAGACGTGCGGTAAGTGGTTTAGGCCGCGGACATTGCTCTCTTGTTCTTATCCGTTAAGCCTATATTTACGCACACACACACACACACACACACACACACACACACACACACACACACACACACACACACACACACACACACACACACACACACACACACACACACACACACACACACACTTCGTAATGACCTCTGGCATATGCTTCAGGCCGGGACAGAGACATAGCAGGCGTGTAATCGGCAATCACTCATGTGTTCACTCTTCCTGGAGTTTGTCGTACGGACATAACTGATTTTCCGCCCCATTGCATACGCACACCCTGCTTAATTAGCCTTGTCTTTCAGTCTCCATTGTCTGGAGGGCCATTTACCCCCTCTCAAGCTCTCCTCACCTCTCGTTCCCCTCCTGTCCAATGAGGGCCAGATATTCTGCATTTGGCATATGGTCTCGCTGTCCCCGGTTTTTGCAGTCAGCAGAATTTCTTTGTTTCCTGGTGAGTTAAATCCATATTAAAATCCAAATCTGGATTAACAACCCAGTCTAGGACTGAAGTTTAATCTGGGTTTCAGTAAATGTTCTCATGTATTGTATTGTATTTAGTAAAAAATAAAGAGGCAAATTGTGGTGCCACTTTTATACGTGGTGTTAAATGTGTTGCAATGGCACTGTGCCGCATTAAAAAAACCAAGTCATTGTCATTCTTTTCAGGACACAGATTCCTTCTTTTCTTCTGATTCAGGTGCCTGGACAGTGTTGTAAGGGGTCATTCAGTCTAAAGGGGCCGTTCACACAGAACGCGTTTCTGCTTTCCACAGCGCTGGTTTTTCATTGTTTTTCTATATGTAAAAGTGTACTAGGTGGACGCATCTCGTATCCTTTGCAGTGTCCTGCTCATGACACAGCACTCAAGTTAAAAAAGTTTTCACTTTTAAAGGGACAGTTCATCCAAAAATTAACATTTTGTCATCATTTACTCACCCTCAGGTTGTTCCAAACCCGTATACATTTCTTTCTTCTGCTGATCACAAAGCAAGATATTATGAAGGATATGGGTAACCAAACAGTTGATGGGCCCATTGACTTCCATAGTGGAAGTCAATGGTGCCCCACAACAGTTTGGTTTCAAACATTCTTTAAAATATCTTTGGTTGTGTTCAGAAGAACAAGGAAATGTATGTGCTTGCCTTGGAACAACTTAAGGTATAAGCACACTTAAATGGTGACAGAATTTTCCTTTTTGGGTGAACTATCCCTTTAATGAACACATCTCTGCCCTGCATCTCATGTTTTTAAACACGTTCTGTGTGAATTAGATGCTGCAAAAACACATTCTCGCCAAGTACGCCAGTCTGTTGCATTCTCTGGTAACTTTGAACTCACAATTGACTCATAAGATTGAGAATCGGTCCATGCAGATTGCTTTCGATTGCACTTCTTCTGGTGGTAGGGGTGGAGGAGGAGGAATTCACTGCGGTTTATTTTCAAATGCTGTCAGTGTTGTTGTAGCACCACATTTATGAAATGAATTATGCAAATCAGGTAACAACAAAATCTGGTTGTTACCTGATTTGCATAATTCATTTCATAAATATGGTGCTACAACAACACTGACAGCATTTGAAAATAAACCGCAGTGAATTCCTCCTCCTCCACCCCTACCACCAGAAGAAGTGCAGTTGTTGGTTTAGCTCATCCATCCTCATTTATTCTGAGTATGGTGTAGCGTGTCAGACAGCAGGTATCTGGAGATCTGATTTTAGTCAGTCTGCTGCTTTTGCTGAGTCACTCCAACCAGGTGTGTGTGTGTGTGTGTGTGTACAAGTATGTGAACTTGTGTGAACAGCTTGTGTTGGGGCATGAAAGCACAGCGTGTGTGTGTTTGCTCAGATGCAAATGAGCTCTCAATTAAAATCATTTTAATGTGTGTCTGCTGCCAAAACCGCACACAATGGAAGCCAAAAAATCAGGGGCATTTATATCTGTCTTGTTAAGTCAAGCACCCCTACTGGCTTTCATTTTTCCGTGTTCTGTTTTTCATTACTCTTTTGTTTTTCTTCTAGACAAGTGTTGTGTATTGCATAAGTGTTGCTGCTTTATATGTTCTTAGATGACTTTGAGAAACGCTCATAATTAATTCATCAGAATCATCATTATCGTACCCTTATCTTTTAACGCGTTCTGTAATGACAACGTCCACACTGAACTTTCTAATGAGAGACTATCCGGTGAGACTATCATCAAAGAGAGAGCGAGCGAAACTGAGAGAACAGTCTGATCATCTGAAGATATTTCTTTTCCTGTAGCCTTTTCTCGGAGGACATGATTTTTATCGTTCGCCGCAGTTCTGTAATAATGAAATGAATCCTAATCTCCTCCCACTTCTGGCATAGAATCTGTCTTATGTAATTGAGATCTTATGTAACTGCTCTTAGTCTGCTAGGCATTTAGCAGGCCTGATTTAGGAGATAAAGATGGCAGCTAATTCATCTGAAGGAGCTCCACATTATAGCAGACAGTGACTTTATTAGGGCTGTTCCCATGACTCCTGGTGCTCTTAAAGGAACAGTGCACACAAATATGAGACTTCTGTCACTGTTTACCCCTCATCATTTCAACCATACATGATTTCTTTCTTCCATGAAACATAAAGGAGATGGTGTAAAATGTCAGGTTGCTCTTACTTTGAAAATGACCAAAAAATCATCATAAAAGGAACCTAAAAAGATGTCCATACAACTTCCGAAGTCATGCAATAGTTTTGTGTGAACAGACTAAAATTTACTCTACTGTTCAACTTTGGGGATTTTTTAATGTCTTTGAAAGAAGTCTCTTATGCTCACCAAGGCTGTATTTATTTGACCAGCTCCAGTTTTCAGTCACATGATCCGTCAGAAATCATACTAATATGCTGATTTGGGTCGTCTTGATATTTGTGAATGTGAAAAAATGTGACTTTGTTTTTTGCATCAAACATAGTGGCATGCATTTTAATGTGCCATATTTTCAATGTTGTGAAAGCTGTCGTGTGATTTCAGAAGTCTTCACAAGTCATATGGACAAGTTTAAAGTGTTAGTTCACCCAAAACATGAAAATTATTTCATAAATTACTCGCCCTCATGTCATTCCAAAAATGTAACACTTTCGGTTATCTTCTGAACACAAATACAGATCTTTTCGATGAAAACTGAGAGCTCTCTGTCCCTCTGTTCACAGCTACGCAACTACCACTCAGACGCTTCGAAAAGTTCATAAAGAGATCGTAAAACTAATCCATATGAATTGAGCGGTTTAGTCCAAATTTTCTGAAGACACTCGATCGGTTTATATGATGCACAGATTTAATTCAGGCTTTTATTTACTATCCCTTTAATGGTGCTTTTATGATGCTATTTTGTTCTTTTTGGAGCATGAGAGCTCACCTAAATTGTTTCATTTGATAGAAAAACAAGAACGTGAACATCCTGCCTTACATCTCCTTTTGTGTTCCACAGAAGAAAGAAACTCCTGGACCTAAAAGATGTACCCAACTATGTCAGGAGGTTCAAATTTGACATTATCAAATGTCAGGGCGTCAAATTCATCTTGCGTTTCATCTCATCCGAATGCAAAACAAGCTAAAGACATCAGTTATTTTGAACACTGTGCGGAGGCTTGAGGAACACTCAGATGGAGGTGGGCAATAATTCAATCTGTTGTCTGATAAGCTTCTTCTGCTTAAGGACCAGCCTGTTTAGATGAGACATGAGCCTCCCACGACCATAATGCTGTCATACGGCCTCATTTTGTTAAGCCTTCTTTTCTTCCCTCACTCCCTCTACGCACATTTACACACACAAACACCCACACAAACACGCACATATGTGTGTAGGATGGCTGTATATGAGCTTGCGGTGTGATGTTCTACATTTCTACCCCTACAGACTCCCTGCTGCTTTACATGCATGTGCAGGTCTGTGGGTGTCCACATGGGCTGAGGATGAGTGTGAAAGCATGAGCTGGCATCTCGTTGGATCCTTCATGCGGGTCACATTACTTCACCTCTGTCATGGCAACAGATCCCACTCGGCCCTCTTGACCGGGACAACTAATCTGGGTCCCATCACCTGATACTAACCGTGATTAACCACCAGTCTGGTTCTCGAGACCCTGAATGAGTACTTTGAGAAAGTAAGGGAGGAGACGCTTTTGCCCTTGTTTTTGTTTGTGTCTATTGCTGCACTTTTTGACTGCAAACATAGCTTGTTTCTGTCTCTTGCCAGCAAACACATGGTATAACATCTTGTGGGTCTATTCGCTTTGGCGATGGAAAGACTGTCGGTTGCAGTGCTAGACGCTCAGCACCAAGGACAGCGCCGCTCAGGGTAGTGAGGTCACCAGAGGGCTGTCTGTGAAATGCCGCAGTGTTTAGAGTTGAAGTGTGTTTTTTCATGTTGAATATTTTCAACTTTTTTTGGTTTAATATGCAGATATTACTATCAGTAATCTGTTTGTAGGTTCCCTGAAAAGTAAAAACACTGGCTCTGCTCAGCCTGACATAGCAACCCTGGCTCAACCAATGGCATGAGTTTGGGGCGGGGCTTTCTGTTTGTCCAACCAATGACTGTTTGGTGCTTCTCTCACAAACATTTACATATTTTAGTCTCTCACTAACTTTCATGTATTTGAAGACAGTTTAAATAAATAGTTTTAAAGGTCAACATGGCATAAAAATCGAATAAAACATTATTGTGTTTTATACACTTTTTGTGGACCAGTGATATTTTAGTATGATTTATTTACTGTTATAGTATTCATTCATATTTTGAATTAGCTTTTAATATTTTCAATTTTAGTTGAAGTTTTAGTAATTATTTTAGATTTTTATTAAATATTTTATATTTATTTCATTTCATTAGGTATGATTTCTGTAATAGTAGTAATAAACTGAATAACCAGATTCATGGTGATTCTAAATCATTTGAATAAATTTTGAAAATGTTGGTATTTTGAAAGATTGATAGAACATGTTGCATTTGGTAAAATCAGGTTCTGCCATATATCATGCCATGTTAAAGAAAGAATAACTGGTTGGGGATCAGATTTCCCACTTTCTCATACCAAAATAATGTAATATTTTTACATCACCTTAATTTTTGATTATTTTTGGATCTTTTTTTTTTGTCGTTCATATTGTCCTCCTTTTTGATGACGGCATAGTGCAGATATAACCCTGACTGGCCTCACTTTCTGTTCAGTTCCTCAAGTAGTTCCAAACATTTTGTACAGAGTTCTTTTCCTCTGTGAAACTTTCCTGTGAGTGATTAAAAATAGCATATCACAGTTTTTTTTTCCTGCTGAATTAGCAGAGCCGAGGGTGAGAACAAGATGGAGCATCTGTACTGCAGCAAAACACTACCTTGAAGAGACATTTCAAAACACAAAATGTAGTTTAATTTATTCAGTGGGATCCAAAAGTCAGTCATTTTTCAGATTTATTTTTCTTCTTCTTCAAATTAGATCAGCATCTTAAGTTTTTGTTCCAAAAAACATCCTAAATTTACCTTAGGTTGACATTTATTATTTTATTATTATTTTACGGTATAGACTAATTTCTATGTTAAAATATTATAATTATAATATTATAATTGAATTTAAATATAATTAATAATTTGAAACGTACTGCTCATGCTAAGGGTGCTGTATAAGATACATTTTTTCCGACCTAGTTTTGTGCATGAAAGAGTGATGGAAAATGTATGTTTGAGTGTTTTATTACCGACATTGAAGTTCTGAATCAATAAATGAGATAATCAAGGTTGCCAGAGAATTTCAATTAGATGCAAAAATATGTCCAGTTGCATTGCTGTTCTTGTTTTCTTAGCGTAAGTAAACAGCGACACCTAGTAGTCTCATAAATCATTGCATAAAGCTGTATAAAGCTCCAACATCACTTATCATTTTCCACAGCTCATATTGTCTGGAGTTTTTTGTCTACTGACATTTCTTGGAAATATATATTTGCAGTGTTTCGTCAGCAGAACAATCCAAAAACACTTTAAATAACAGTACAGCACAGATGCATGTCTATCCCTCACAGCCTCGCTTTCATTCCCGAGCGTAAAAAAATCAAAGATGGCGCTGCTGTGAATAAGGTCTTTTACTGTCTATATAGGTTTATGGTTGCTCTACATTCAGCACAACAGAAGACAAATCCATAATGCGCTGCCCCACATGTTCCTCTAGATGGCGCAATTGAAGCATTGCAAAACGGGAACTAACGCTCCAGTTATCTATGGGGAGAGACTGTGCCCATCTATCCTATAAAACGTACCATTTTTACTTAATAATTTATGCTTTCTTTCAATGAAAATAATGAAGAATTTAAAATGTTGACGTTTATTGCATGCTAAATGGAAAATGAAACCAAAAAGATTTAATTTAACGTCCTTGCCAAACTTTTAACATCTCCACAACAAATCTGCTGTTCAGAAATAATCCATGTTATAAGCATTTAATCTTTGGATATCTCTGCCGTTTATTTTGCCAGCTTGATCACTTTGTCTGCTCCACTTAGAGAAACAGAGAACTTCTGATCACAGTCGTTGCATAAGTGAACTTGTTTTTACATTTCTTTGCGACATCAAAGCTACTTTTTCGCTCTGGGAGACAGCTATCTCCGTCAGCCTGGGTTTGACGCTTTGCTGCTTCCATCTCTCTTACTTTCTCACTCTCTCTCACCTCTTTTCGCACATCACCTTCATCCCAGAGGTCTTTCCGATCCGTGGCGTGCCCTGATGTGGAACTGTTTTTCTGATGTTTTTAAATCACCGCTTGGTGAAAAACATCAGAAAAATTCTGACCCTTAAGGCCGGAGCTCCTGCTGTTTTGGACATATAGTTCTCATAACAGTCCCTTTTATCCTCCTCTTCTTCTCTTTCTCGTATCTTAGTAGCCTACACCACATGTTGTAAACTGTGCCATGCCATTTAACTAATGTTGTTTGCGCCTGAAAATGCCATAAATTGATCTGCATTCATCTGTGACTTCTGTGACATTTAACTAGGTATTGAACTTTGCTGTATAATTCATGTTTGTGCTGAATGATACCTCAAATTGTGCAGCTTGTTGAGGAGAAGTGTGCTATTACATTTGCAAGTAATCAGACGTACAATTTGTTTTCTGAGTGCTTTAGCATGCTGCTATAGGCAGTTGTGTTCTGAATGGATTAAACGGGTTAGTTCACCAAATTTCTTGTTCTCATGAAATCTCATGTTGTTCCAAACTCTTAAGACTTTCGTTCCTCTTCGGAACACAAATGAAGATCTTTTTGATGAAATATGAGAGCTTTCTGTCCCTCTATTGACAGCTACGCAACTACCACTTTTACACTTCAAAAAGTTCATAAAGAGATCGTAAAACGATTCCATATGAATTTTCTGAAGAAACTTGAACGGTATATGATTTAATTTAGGCTTTTATTCATATAAACATTGATAAGCGAACATAAACAGAAGCTCAACAGAACCTGCTTGATGTGCAAAAATGAACCTCATTGGTTCTCGCAGAAGCTCAAACGTACTGCGTAACACGAGAATGAACCTCATTGGTTCTTGCAGAAGCTCAAATGTGCTGCGTAACACGAGAATGAACCTCATTGGTTCTTGCAGAAGCTCAAACGTGCTGCGTAACACGAGAATGAACCTCATTGGTTCTTGCAGAAGCTCAAATGTGCTGCATAACACAAGAATGAACCTCATTGGTTCTTGCAGAAGCTCAAATGTGCTGCATAACACGAGAATGAACCTCATTGGTTCTCGCAGAAGCTAAAACGTACTGCGTAACACGAGAATGAACCTCATTGGTTCTTGCAGAAGCTCAAACGTGCTGCGTAACACGAGAATGAACCTCATTGGTTCTCACAGAAGCTCAAACGTGCTGCGTAACACGAGAATGAACCTCATTGGTTCTTGCAGAAGCTCAAACGTGCTGCGTAACACGAGAATGAACCTCATTGGTTCTCACAGAAGCTCAAACGTGCTGCGTAACACGAGAATGAACCTCATTGGTTCTTGCAGAAGCTCAAATGTGCTGCGTAACACAAGAATGAACCTCATTGGTTCTTGCAGAAGCTCAAATGTGCTGCATAACACGAGAATGAACCTCATTGGTTCTCGCAGAAGCTAAAACGTACTGCGTAACACGAGAATGAACCTCATTGGTTCTTGCAGAAGCTCAAACGTGCTGCGTAACACGAGAATGAACCTCATTGGTTCTCACAGAAGCTCAAACGTGCTGCGTAACACGAGAATGAACCTCATTGGTTCTTGCAGAAGCTCAAACGTGCTGCGTAACACGAGAATGAACCTCATTGGTTCTCACAGAAGCTCAAACGTGCTGCGTAACACGAGAATGAACCTCATTGGTTCTTGCAGAAGCTCAAATGTGCTGCGTAACACGAGAATGAACCTCATTGGTTCTTGCAGAAGCTCAAATGTGCTGCGTAACACGAGAATGAACCTCATTGGTTCTCACAGAAGCTCAAACGTGCTGCGTAACACGAGAATGAACCTCATTGGTTCTTGCAGAAGCTCAAATGTGCTGCGTAACACGAGAATGAACCTCATTGGTTCTTGCAGAAGCTCAAATGTGCTGCGTAACACGAGAATGAACCTCATTGGTTCTCATACGTCAAGCAAACTTGCTTGAGCTTCCATTAACCACAACTGATGTGTGAGTTGATGAATGTTTATATGTGAATAACAGCCTACATTAAATCTGTATCATATAAAGCGATTGTGTCTCTTCAGAAAATTTAGACTAAAGCTCTCAATTCATATGGATTCGTTTAACAATCTCTTTTATGAACTTTGTGCAGCATAAAAGCAGTAGTTGCGTAGCTGTCAATGAAGGGACAGAAAGCTCTCAGATTTCATCAAAAAGATTTTCATTTGTGAAAAATTCAGATGAACGAAAGTCTTACGGGCTTGGAACGACATTAGGGCGAGTAATTAATGACAGAATTTTCATTTTTGGGTGAACTATCCTCTTTACCAAATCACTAAAAACACTTTTGTAGCTTGTTGAGAAGAATTTTGCTACAACACATTAGCAAATGCCTGAGCTAAAGCACTCAGAATACCTTTGCAACTACCCAGAAACATTAAACCAGTGGCAAGGTCAGACAATTTAAAGTGAGTGGATCTTGGTGAAACAGGGTTGACCAATGCCTACTAAATTAAGATTAGTTAAATGTGATTTGTTGTCAGCCAACAGCGTTAAAGGTTTCTATAAACAACATGTTTTTGCATCTGGAGACAGGGATAGCTGCAGGTCAGAGAAATTTGGCGTGCCGAAAGGTTTGAAAGGAGCTTCTTGTTGACAACTGCGTTGGCCAATCAGTGTTAATCATACCTCATTCCTTTAGTCTGGAAGAAGATGGCAATAAGACGTGGTGTGATGCTGTATATCATAGATATGTACATTACAATTAGACCTGTCGATTTTACGCATTAATTTGGTAAGATTAATTATGGGGAAAATAACGCGTTTAAAGTATTAGTGCATTTAACGCACACAACCCCGGCTCAGACCTGTACATCATCTTACATTGCACACAGTTGCTTAGTGACGAACATGATGGAGGGCAATGACTGGCTTTGTGATGAAGTCTATTAGAATGCAGTTAAATGCCCCTACAATTCAAGATATTGGGGGGGAAAATGCCCCTGGGTTTTTGTCTTATAATTATATAATATAGCAATATCACACAAGCAAGAAAGCTGTGTTTATCCGAGTATCTGCACGATTGCAAATGTGAAATTGATTTTATACAACAGTTCAATAAACAAGAAGTTAATTTTGTGCTACGTTTTACACACAATATTGTTAATTTCAATTTCACCAATAAAAACAGTTGTTACAGAAAAGCCACTGCAGAACTGTTGTGCATCTCCGAGCAACGTTACTGAACGAATCCCGTGTTTTTTAACGAATCGAGTGAGCCAATGATTCATAATGACAGTCTCATTGGCTTCATTCCTGAATAAATCAGCCATTTGAATAGTTCACTTAAAATTTTTAATTCTGTCATAATTTAATGACCCTCAAGTTGTTTCAAACCCTGTATGAATTCCTTGCATAGAAACATGCTTTAACCATTGAGAACAACTCAATTGTCACATTTTCTTCAAAAAAATGCTTCATTGGTATAATTTATTTTCACTTAAATCTTTTTCTAATAACTGGAATGAGCAAATAAAAATCTCAATATCTGTTTCCAATCCTCTCGGAATCAAATCAATAAACTAAAATCAAGTTTCTCTAAAAGTGTTCATACCCTCTTCCTTCAATACAAACGATGTCCATCTGGCTAAGAAAAAATCATCCGTTCTCTCCATTCATGCTTTAGGGGGCTAGAAATAAAACAGGAATAATGTCATGGTTCTTCTCTTAAAAGGGCCTGTGTATTCCCCATGTGTGTTTTGTGCAGTGCTTTGTTTACTTGTTGTCCCCTTGATTCATTGTCTGAAATGATCAATCTTTAAAAAGGTTTTCACGGCCAAAGGGCTGATGGGAAATGAGGCTTGGCTGGTAGATCTAACTTCTTCTTGATTAGGGGCAATCAACAGCAACAGGGCTGGTGGTTACTCATCTTAAAAAGACATTAGAGATGTGCTCAGCAAAGCCTTCTGGGTGGTGATCACGACCAAACCATCTCATTCATTTTTGAAGGAGGAAGGCTGGATCTGTGATTTGGGCTCTCTGATCATTAGGGTTTCTGTCCTTAAGCCTTTGTTTAATAGACATTCAGATGCTGTAATGGATCTAATGCTGCTAATGACTTTCTCTCTTTCCAATCGCAGGTCATGTGCCTTCAAGATTTTTTCGGGGAGGAGGACATCTACATCGCATGCGGCCCGGAGAAGTTCCGTTACCAGGATGACTTCCTGTTGGATGAGACCGGTAAAGAGCCCTTCAGTAGTTTCCTTTGTGTCCATTTGCACAAGAGAACATTACATATCATGATCTCATCAGCATAAGGTCTGTGTGGATGGCATCTTCCTCCTACACAGAAACTTTCTCTTTGTCCCATCTTGAATGAAGAACATCCTGTTACCATTTAGTTCATAAGCAACTTATGAATGAGTCCATTAAAAATTCATCACACAAATGTGGAATATAAAAGAAAGGCATATTCCCCCTTAACGCCTACACCAACCCCTTCTGGGTTTTTGCCATCTCCACTTAGATAGATAGATAGATAGACCTCTCCTCTCCTCTCCTCTCCTCTCCTCTCCTCTCCTCTCCTCTCCTCTCCTCTCCTCTCCTCTCCTCTCCTCTCCTCTCCTCTCCTCTCCTCTCCTCTCCTCTCCTCTCCACTCCTCTCCTCTCCTCTCCTCTCCTCTCCTCTCCTCTCCTCTCCTCTCCTCTCCACTCCTCTCCTCTCCTCTCCTTTCCTCTCCTCTCCTCTCCTCTCCTCTCCTCTCCTCTCCTCTCCTCTCCTCTCCTCTCCTCTCATGTTTTCCTGTTGTGTTGTTGTCAGGAAATGAGAATCTGTATGTGGCTCTGTCTGGTTTCCTTTCATTAATGGTGTGGAGAGACAAAGGCTGTTGCCAGTTTGACTCTTCTCTGCTGATGTGAGCTCAGTAAAGAGCAGGCGCCCCAGTTTTCTATCTATCTATCTATCTATCTATCTTATCTATCTATCTATCTATCTATCTATCTATCTATCTATCTATCTATCTATCTATCTATCTATCTATCTATCTATCTATCTATCTATCTATCTATCTATCTATCTATCTATCTATCTATCTATCTAAAAATATGTCAAAATGCCGGGCTTGGCGAGTATTCACGTAAGCCCAGTTGGTTTAAGTCTTAAGCAAACGTAGTTACAGGAGAAAATAGAATGTGTATCAATATTGGATCTGTGCATTCGTGTTACAGTTTTTCTCAGTCGCTGTGGTGCATTTCTCACATCACTATTTACATTTGCACAATAGTTAGTTCAACCTCCACAACATTTAGTCATTTGTGCACATCATAGTAGCAGTTTCTCATTCCTTCCAACAAATTGCAAATGCTTTTGGACATGCATCAATTGCTTTCATACAACTCTCTGCTGTTTTCTAACATTATCATTTGCTTATGTCATGTCAGTCAAAATGAACTATACTTGTAAATGCTGAATATTCATTCCATATAAAACTAATAGTCCTCCTTTCATTGCTTGAGTCATTACATACAAAAATGTTGAACTAGTTGTCAAAATCTGTCAAGCAAATTTAAAAAAAAAATTGAATCTTTTTTTTCCCTGAAAATGTCTCCTAAATTGAACAATTTATCTTAGGTGAATCTCAACTTTCACTGATGCGAAGGGGTGTGTGAAGCATTACTGTAGTTGCAACCAATGATAAGCCACTTCTCTACAATCACTGTCAGAGCTGAATCCCATAAACCCCCACTTTACAAGCATATATGAACCAAGCAGGACATTGTGTACCATCCATTTCTACAATACTGTGACACAGAAAAGGAAGGCCAGCCTCGTGGAAGAGGGGTGCGGGTGCAGGACGGGGAAGGGGAAGGGGAAGGGGAAGGGGAAGGGGAAGGGGAAGGGGAAGGGGAAGGGGAAGGGGAAGGGGAAGGGGAAGGGGAAGGGGAAGAAGAGGGCAAGTACATAGGCGGATCCCTGATGAAATCAGGGCTACAATTGTGGATCATGTTGTCAATCACGGCCTCACAACGGCTGAGGCTGGTCGAAGGGTGCAGCCAGATGTTGGGAGAACCACTGTAAATTAAATTATTCAAACATTTCGTCGGGAGAACAGGTGTGTATAAATGGCATATCCCCAGTCTTTCTCCATACAACACACAACATCTGCTGACTTTGTTAGACAGGGACATAATCCCTGAGAATGAGAGGGGTCTAACTGGAGACCATCTGAGCAAGCATGTTGTTGTTTTGGATTGCATTGCAAGAGATGATATTTGCTGTGATGTAGATGAAATTATGTGGCCAGACAGAGAGGAACGTCTGGATGTGCATGAATGATTACAGTACTATGTATGTTGTATGTTCAGTTCCAATATGTAGCCTACTGCAATATTGTTTACAGTTGTGCACAGCTCTACCCAAAGGGAGTTTATGTTTGTTGTAAATAAGGCTGTATTTTTTCTTTTGCACAATGCTGTGAACAAAATATAGAATTGCAAAGAGCATATGCAGTAAAAATGTAAAACATTCAGTGTCTTGTAGTTACCTCACTAAATACAGTAATGTGTAACTTTACTGTATTTTTCAAATGGCTGTGCAAATAGTATAGTGCTGTCTTGAGCATTTTCAGGTAGTGTCACCAATATCTGACTTTTTTTGCATGGGAAAACATTTACAGAGTAAACTGTCATAATGAAAACATGACAAAGCCATTTGACTATCTTTTTCATAAGCAATGGTGTCAAGACTTTTCATCTTGATAACACTGACACTTTCATTGACATGAATACTTGCTTTTGAGGAATGAGTGATCCATTTTGAGCAAGTGACACGCTTTTGCAGGTTATCAACTAGGTTTTGCAGTTTGTACTAATTGTTTTGAGAACTGCATTAACTGTTGTGCAAATGTAAATAGTGATGTGAGAAATGCACCAAAGCGACTGAGAAAAACTGTAAAGTGACAGCAGCCTAATATAGGCCTACCATACAGTCTGTGTCCTTTATGTTAATCAAACAACAAAAGGCAATCTATCTATCCGTCTTTCCATCTCTCCATCAAAGTATCCATCTATTTGCCATCTGTCTATCTTACTGTCTCTCTGTCTGTCCATCTCTTCTGTCTTTTTTATGTCTATCCAGCCATCTTATCTATATACCTAGTGGCTATTACTGAATTAGAGCTGCACTGTACAGAACAAATGTCATGAAGAATATCAGATGATTTATCACGGTGAATTAGAGCGAGTGCAGTCAATCATGAGCAGAGATTTAATTATGAAGGCACTAGTAGAGGGACACGTGCCGTTCTAATGAGTTTTGATCAGAGGCGAGAGAAACATATGAAGCATGCCGATGGCGAGATGGACGGAGCCAAAATGGCAGTCTTTGACGACAAAGATTTCCCTGAAGAACACATATTTAATATAATATGAGCAGAATGGTACCCCATAACTTCACTTAGTCAGTGATATCCCATGTTCATTTGTATTTGATCCATAATACTTGAAGTTATTGTCGATAAAGACAATTATATAAGGCTGTAATTAACAATTGTGAGAAAGCATCTTTTTACTGTATATAAGGAGGTGATTTGTAAGAGAGATAAGGGCTGAAACTTGCTCTCTAAATATAACTCCCTGGAGACAAAGAGTAGAGTGGCATCCTGCCCTTCAATAAATCCTGCCTTAATAGACAGTGGCATTTACTGTCATGCCTGGTGTCACAGTTATATTGCTCTCTGAATTCATTATGTACACAGAGTTATTGCAGCAAAAGCAGAAATGGGACAGATAAACACGGAGCATGCGAGAAGCTAAGCAGCACTTCGTCTGCAGAGAATATAATGTAATCCCCAGTCTCTGATCTGTATTTAGGGTTAAGGCACTGCCATCTTTTTGATCACACTTGCATAAATGTGCTTCAACAAGCAGACTGTTTTTGAAGGAGGATTAATTTAGTGCTTCAGTTTAAGGATTATCTTCGGGAAGAGTTTGAATTTTGGAGGACTTTTAAAGAGGATTTGAGATGGCAATCAAACTAGAGAGTCATTTGGTGGTGTGATATTGAAATAATGAAAATTAAGCAAAAGACTTTTGGACTTCACTATGTAATGCGATTTTTGTTGTGTGACAGAGTGCCGAGTAATGAAAGCAACGTCCTATGGGAAGATGGGGTCTTTAAACAGAAGTTCTCCCAGAAGCTTTGCCCTTTCCAGACGCAGCAAGTCTCCTTCTGGCTCAGGTAATGATCATATGTGCATGAGGGTTTATGCGACAGCAAATGCGTCTCTGAATAGTTTCTTGTGGACATGTGAACTCCCTTCTCAAACATTCTCTCTTTGTCGATTGAACATTTGTTAAAAGAAGATAATTAACTTCTCACATCACATAAAAACAAACGAATAGGAAATCACGCACGTGTGATAGCTCTCCGTGCAATAAAGCACCCCTCTGTGTGTGCACCGCTGGAGCGGAGTGTGTTTGCTGGCTTCGAGGTGGAATTGCATTCAGGTATAGCTGTCTGATTCAGAAGGGCACATCCCGGTGGAGAGGAGTCAAAGATGAGAGATATGAGATATTGAGGCACGGGGCGGGAAATAGATGGGGTGATGAGAGAGAGAGAGAGAGAGAGAGAGAGAGAGAGAGAGATGGAGGGGGGTAGTGTGACTCAGTCTTGCAGATCCACATCAACTGTTGTGCAATGAATACTGTTGTGTGTGTGATCAGAATTATAGGCACTATGCGGTTTGCTTTTGTTCCAGTTTGCACTGGTGATTACCATATTCAAATGCCATGTTACAATACATGCATGCTACTCCATATTCCAAAAAGCTAATTGTATTAAAGGTGTTAAAGGGTACTTTGGATGCAAAGTCTAAATTGTACTGCAAACCAGACTGTGCATGCATCAACTACTTGCTTATTTATTCGTTTTGAGGTATAGCCTAAAAGTATGAATGAGTGTGTTTAGAAGAAAAAAAATCCAGCTGTTTATTGATAAAACGAAAAAACACATGCACTTCCTATTGATGCTTTACTTTGTATCTGTGCTCTAGTTTTCTAACAAAGACCGCCTTTGCGTCTTCACCTCTATAAGATGTGTGGCAGACACGTCTAGAAGCTGCTGGTTGATATTTTTTTCCCGTAGCCGTTACATGATTGGTTTAAATCGTACCAGTTGAATCTCTATGAGTAGAGGTTTGGCTTAGAGTTCTATCCGGTCGTCATGGAGACGCCGGCTAAGGGAGCTGTGCCTTGGAGACAATAGAGGTGCCCATATATGGGCGTCCCTTCCTGTTTGGCAGGCTAGGTGGAGGCAGGCTCAGAGAGTGTGGCTCATCACTTCTAGTCAGGCGGCTGTTTCTCAGCAGACACTCGCAGACGTGATCCATAAAAGCATGGAATCGGTTTCACTTCGAGTGATTGGTGTGCCAGTCATACATTTTCACAATACAGCCCGTTAATCCTTTAAGGAACCCCGGGGTGAGTGAGAATGTGCCAGGTTTGCAAAGGTTTCATTACTGGTCTGGTTTAAGAATGAATTTACTGCGGTCTGCAAAGTTTGATGATAGTTTCTTTCTAAATAAAGTTCTAAAAAATTAAATAGTTGTAGACATTATGCTGGGTATGTTGATTATTTAGCTGCCTGGGTTTTCAATCCGAACGTCAATGGAGAGCATTGGCTGTAATATAATAATAATAAATAGAATTTTCTTAAATTCTAATGCCATTTCTAACTATTGTCTAATGTTCTTAACCCTATAAAACCCACTATTATATTTGAGATTTTTTAGGGCTCTAAATTGTCTCCATGATCAAAACCTGTTGTACACTATCTTCTACATGACTTCTGATAGTTTATACTTTTTAGCAAGTAAAAGGCCTTTTAGTATAATTCTATAAACTAGTGCAAAATGCCTCTGCAAAAAAAAAGTTTGTGTGTGTGTTTTTAGTAATTGTTGGTTTGATGTGTTTGAGTGCTCATTGTTACAATTACACAGCAAAAGTTCAGTGACATTTTTATTTGTGTATGGTAGAAAGCAAATACTGATACTGACATAATGACATAAAATAAATGTGGAAAATTGAACTACATGAGTTAGGGAGCAGCCTACACAGTAAACTCTGAGAAAACGCTACGCTTGAGCAAACAGTTTGTGAATAGGCTACTACAAATGATGCCCGTGAAAGAGACTGTGAACGCACTGAATATGATATGTTTAGTTGGTGAATAGCATAGGCTACTATTACACAGTAGCGATAACGTTAAGCGCACCAGAATAAAATATAATATTCAGAAGTAAACAGTGTAGCTAACCTTATGTTTAGCTGACAGAGTGTTTATGTCAGAATGTTTATTTTTAAACCACAACCTTCTAAGTGCTTCTTTTACAGATATATTTAACGATATCTTTTGCATTTCTAATCCACACAACATCAAACTTGGCACTGCACTTCCTCGTGCAAGACACCTGTCAAGTTTGAAAGCCATCGGACTAACGGTTCGAGAGATATGCGAATAACAGACAGACATAAGACAATAAAACAGACTTTATTATGTGTGTGCATTTCGGATGTGAGCGCGAATGGAGTAGAATTATGCGCAATCTGTGTCATTAATGTTAATCACACAACAAAAAAGAGAAAATATCTCGCTGTTCATGACCAAATCACTTTGGAGAGATTTTAATAAGAATACATGTATATTTAATTTAAACAGTGAAGATATACATTTGATTACTTTATACATTTTTTGTAGTAGTTCTTATTTCTAGTGCTTGAAGTTCTATTGTAGTTTCTTGTCATACTGTATTGCTTGCAATTAGTTCTTTGTTCTTATTTTATTACTGACTGTACTTGTCCACAATAAGCTTTTTTTCACAAAGAGTTTTTTTTATTTTACTTATGCTATTAGTTTTTTTTGTGATATTGAAATTATTGACAATAATTGAGAAATTTAAATGGTATCAAAGATTTTAATGATATAAACCTTATTTAAGCGAAAATAACTCGTAATATAGTTAACGTGAAATAATGAAATCGCTCCGTATAATGATCCGTTATTTTTATATTATTATATATATTTTTAAATAATTATTAATTCGATATTTTAAGGTTCTTAATGAAAATTATTATATTGTTAAGTCTGGGTTGGTGGTCTCTGGGTCCGTAAAGTTTAAAAAAAAACCTGGCTTATTAAAATGTTTTAGTTATTTAATTTAGTCAAAGCATTGAAACCTATGCCATACACGTCTTTATTTCTCTCCTACTAGGAGTCCCACACAGGTGTGGGCAGGTTTAATACTTAGTGGAGACGTCCTGTACTTTCTCAGCAAGACCAGTGGACAGATATGATTACAATTGCAATTTTGTAGCTGTTGCGTTGCTGTTTTGTTATTGCTACTTCTAGGTTGTAGTCAATGTATTCACAGCTACCAGAAAAACCGACGGTCAATTTATAGACTAAAAATACCAGTCACTGAAAGGATCAAACAAACTGACTGATAAACAGGCGTCTGCCTTTTAATCTGTCAGACAGCGTAGGTCAAATGTGAGACATTTCTTGGGATGAATCAGATAAGTGATTTCAAGAAAGGTCTAGCTGTCCTTACTTTAAGTGTCTGTGAGAGAAGCTGCTCACTGTATGAGTGCTGTTTATATAATACACCCTGTCAGGCTAAGTATAGCACATTGATTTCTGTTTGAGAGTGGCCTGCACCCCTTTAAACACACATGAACGCACTTTTGGTGAATTTCTATACAAATGGCACTGATGTACTGTTTGTGTACAGTTACGAGAAGCCTTTTGTTTTTTAACACAACGAAAAACTGAAGCCCATGTCATCCTGCGAATTATTCACAGTTTGAGCGGTACGATCAAGTGTTGTGCATGACAACACATTTAGAGGTGCTTTAACAAAGGAGACACAGCGAGACAGACATAAACAGCCTCTCTCTGTCATATTTATCAACAACTGTGTGGGATGGCGGAGATGGTTCATTACAGACTGCATGTCTTTCTGTGCCTGTCCTATTTACTGAAGGCATCCTTCCAATGGATTTCTGATCTATAATCTTAGGTCGTTCTCCTCACAAATTTCTGTTAAGCTTTCCTTTGAATTTGCACGGAGGAGCTTGGCCTTGTAGTCGACTGAATTTTTATCCGAGCAGTTTATCCAGAGAGTAAACTTTAATTAGAGCACCAGAGAGTAATCTTTAATCAGCTCGAAACACCGCTGGCTGACTGTCCTCAGGAAATGCAGAGCTGCTCCTGTCACTCTAATTCAGAGACCTTGTTATTATTCTTACTGTGTAATTCTAGCCAGTTGCTCAGCTTGTTACTGACAAACCCACAAACAGCTCATTAACCCATTAGCATGCGCCCTACAGCAGGAAAACTGAACTATAACTTTCGTTAACGCGGTGTATGATTCATCGGTGCTCGTTATTCCAAAGAAAAAATGTAGTGAAAGTGTATTCACTTGTTCCACCTGGGAAATGACTTTATTTCAACGGATGTTAGCTAGACTCTGTAAAAAGTGTCTGTAAAAATAGGAATTTTAGGAAATAGGAATAGGAATTCTAATATGAAGATACTTTCTGTATTTATTTTTCTCAGGTGTTTAAAGGGGACCTATTATGCCCCTTTTCTCAAGATGTAATATAAGTCTCTGATCCCCCTAGAGTGTGTATGTGAAGTTTTAGCTCAAAATACCCCACAGATAATTTTTTACAGCATGTTTAAATCGTCACTTTTTGGGGCTCAGAAAAAACGCACTGTTTTAGTGTGTCTCCTTTAAATGCTAATGAGCTGCTGGTCCACTGCACAGAGGGCGGAGCCTAACCAGCTCACACTCAGTGAACAATCTCAACTCACGGAAAGATGATAATATCAAAACAGAAACTCACAGTAACGGTGTTAATTTCGACTCGGACAGTAATGCCTAGAGTCAGAGAATATATGCTGTATGGAGTTGGAACAGGTATAGTTTAGTTTAATTACGGTTATAACCTATGTGTCATTGATTAATAAATAATTAATAAAAATGGCGGATTGCTCGAAGTGTTGGGCTGGGAGTCGATGTCCTTATTTGGCAGTTCCGCTGCAAATACTGTGACGTTATTGTTCAAAAAACGTAATAGAGAATAGAAAAATCGGAACAGGTTGCAAAATATGACCAAAACAGAATATAAAGATATCAACGAAGCACCTGAAGATACTAATTTCAACTTTTCTGTACTTCTAAACACTCCAAATATACAAAAAAAAATGCATTTAAGGGCTAAAAAAGTGGATTTAGCATGATATGTCCCCTTTAATGTTTGAAGAAAAGGCTACTGGTTAAAATGAACATTTATGCATCTGACTCTTTTTTTTTTTTTATCCAAAGTGACTTTGCATTCCATATTACACATATTATTGCATTCCATATTCCATATATTTTATCAGTTCATGCATTCTCTGGAAATCAAACTCATGACCTTGGTGTTGCTAGCACCACGCTCTACAGTTTGAGCCCTATAGCAAAGTCCAAGTCAAGTCTCAAGTCTTTGGGTCCAAGTCAAGTCTTTGTGTCCAAGTCAAGTCTCATGTCTTTGAGGTCCAAGTCAAGTCTCAAGTGTTTGGGTCCAAGTCAAGTATCATGTCTTTGAGGTCCAAGTTCAAGTCAAGTCTCAAGTCTTTGAGGTCCAAGTCAAGTCTCAAGTCTTTGGGTCCAAGTCAAGTCTCAAGTCTTTGAGGTCCAAGTCAAGTCTCAAGTCTTTGGGGTCCAAGTTCAAGTCAAGTCTCAAGTCTTTGGGTCCAAGTCAAGTCTCAAGTATTTGAGGTCCAAGTTCAAGTCAAGTCTCAAGTCTTTGAGGTCCAAGTCAAGTCTCAAGTCTTTGGGTCCAAGTCAAGTCTCAAGTCTTTGGGTCCAAGTCAAGTCTCAAGTCTTTAAGGTCCAAGTCAAGTCTCAAGTCTTTGGGGTCCAAGTTCAAGTCAAGTCTCAAGTCTTTGGGGTCCAAGTTCAAGTCAAGTCTCAAGTCTTTGAAGTCCAAGTCAAGTCTCAAGTCTTTGAGGTCCAAGTCAAGCCTCAAGTCTTTGAGGTCCAAGTTCAAGTCAAGTCTCAAGTCTTTGAGGTCCAAGTTCCCCTGTTTTACTCAGAAATATATTTCCTTACGAAAGTACAATGATTTGTGAATGTTGTTTTGACTTTAAATGCAAGGTCAGAATGAATTCAGAGATGCACAATATATCAGAGGTATTGGACAATATTAGCATAATTATTATTATTATAATCTTTTTTTTTTACAAATAATCCATCAGATGAGGATACAGATAAGAAACCCAATTCAAAGTGATTTCAAAAATAATGTTAGGTAGTTCACTTTTTTATGTCAGTTGTAATTTCACTAGAATCATGTCAATTATTGGAGTCTTCAATAGGAATGCTATTTAAGAAAAGTCTATACAGATGTATAATATTGACTGTAACATAAAAAGAATTATGAGCTATCTGGCTGCAATAAAAATGTATGAAAAGTCATGTTTGTTTGCTTGTTGGTGATGGAATTTTTTTATTTTCTTCGTAGCCCTTATTGCATAGGGACTGATATTACTGTCCACTCTGTCTTGCTCCTCTCTGAAAGCCTGTTGTGCATATCACATAGATGCACCATAAATAGAAATTTCATTAAAAATGATATCCACTGTGAGACAGATGCGCTTTCGTGAATGTACTCAGAGCAGAGCGCCGCAGAAGACAGACATAACCACTATCTGGATGTTCTGTATACTTTAATAATGCAGTAGTGTGTTTATATATATATAGTGTATTGCATAATTTGTGTAAACATAATATGTTAGTTTTTATGCCATGTAAATATTTACTTTATTTTTTTATATTTCCACTATCATTTCTCATTTTTTGAACATCTCATATTTCCTATATTGATTTCTAAAGCCATTTTTATTTGTAATGTCTATACATTATTGGCGCAGATGAGTAAATAATTGAAATGTCTTTAGAACTGCCCTTCAGGCTTTTCTCTGCTCATATGTGTGTGATGAATTTAATAAAAAAGTTGTAATCAATTAAAAGCCCTAAAACATAATCATGTCTTTTGTGACTGATCGTAAGTCATTCATATATTAAGACAGAAGTTATTTTTGTTGAGCTGTAGTGGGAGTGTTAGATCAGGACAGGGGTATGTCAGGAGAGGACGCTGTACCTCTTTTACGGTCCCTTTTGGATCATATCCTCGCTTTGAATTATGGACAAAGGGTCAGATGCAAACAGCGGATCAAACTGCACCTGGTGTGAAAAAGAGAGAAGTAAACAGCAGAGAGAGAGAGAGAGAGAGAGAGAGGAGAGAGGTCACATCACTGGATCCATCCTCCCACAGCTGAGCATGTTACACAAGAGCAAACTCAGAGTCATTTCTCTTTTTTCAGTGTCTAAATTTATATTTGTATTATAAACCATGCTGGACTCATATCCCATACAGTACATAAACTATGGGCATTCTCACAGCAGTCTCCTGCAATGCTGTAACATCCTCTATAGCTCTACCGTTTATGTTTGTATTTATGGTGGAGTGCTGGAGGGGGGGAATCAATTCGACCTCAGGTTGGGTTATGAACGGGATATTTGATTACTTTCAGTCAGGAAAATGGATGTACATTTGAGCTGTCAAACCTTCCGCTCACAACGAAAACATTAATCATTATTCAAAATGAGGAACATTTATCAGAATCAGTTATTCTTAAACTGATACTTGGTCCCAAATCCAGTCCAGTTTTGAATATTTCTTGTTATATTCCCAAAAAAGGGGTTTAAGGATATTTGGATACCCTTGTCTCAGGGGGTGGGACAGCATGTTTCCATTTCTGACAGGGAACTTTGTGAACGTGTTGGAGCACTAACCCCAAAATAAAACAGTGATGCATCATTAATTTGCATCAAATTAATGAAGCACCACAGATTGTGCTAATGAGTGTACTTCTTCCACCCAGTCTGACACACACACACACACACACACACACACACACACACACACACACACACACACACACACACACACACACACACACACACACACACACACACACACACACACAGTGTGAAGAAGTGAAGACAGATGAAGTCGTTTTTATAGAGGTGAAAATGTGGCCTTCATACAAACCTCCTGATATTCAAAGCAAAAATAGGATTCGAATGATTTTGAGCCTTTTAAATAGTGACAAACCTCTTTTTTTTTTTTTTACATATTTCACTACAAAATTTTACCTCACAAGTAGCCTAAAGCAAAATCTGTAAATAATGTGTTTTCCTAACCCTAACCCACACTGCATTCATTTCAAAGAGAACTTGGTGCACTCAAAAACTCTTCAGTTCAGTGTTTTTGTTTTTGGCAGGAAGCCATTTAGAATTAATCACTTTCAATAATAATAGACTGTATGCTGAGACTGAGAGTATTGACATCCAACAAGCTATAATTGATCTTTGTGTCGTTTCTGTAAACACCACATAGATCACATAGGGTCATGTTGACAAAGTGCTTTTATAAAGAAGCACTTTTTATAGGCTTTTTATACCATCTTAATCACTTGCTACCTGGTGTTATTCAACAACGAAATAAATGAATCAAATGACTAAATAATCATATAAATGCTTGAAAATAAATTAAATTAAACTGAATTAATGAATAAAAAAATAGCCTACCTGAGATCAAATACTGGCCAACTAAATAACGCCACATTTTAAGTAGGTTAATTAAAGTGACTTGGTCATTTGACATTGTTTTCACTACACATAATGAACGAGACCTAAGAAATGACTATTTCATGTAAAATATACGGTAGTGTTTATGTTTGTATCTGGCCGTGGTTTGAGTGCCATTAAAGGTCTGTCGGTGGGAAGATTCGGCGCGTTTCCACCATTACCTCAGCCCGCGCGCCTCCCACTTACCGTACTGCACTGGCTCAGGCGCGCGTCACAGCCACGCAAGCAGGCTGCGAGCCAATGAGCTCGCAGCGCCTCACGCGCTGTACTCCGCTCTGCTCTCCGCCGCTCCATTCATTGGAATCCGCGCTCAGCGAGTGCTGCTGCTTTCTGCCCCCTGGAATAGCACTGTGTCTCAAGATGCTGCAATACGAAGGTAGGAGAGGCGGATTCAGTGCTCTTTTGCGGAAACTGGCTTTTACTTTTCATGACGGAGATCGAAAATGATGTTTATTCAGCTGGGTTTGATGCCAGAGCCAGAAGGATTTTTGCTTGAAATGTATTTACATGTGAATCAGTATGTTATAGATGTCTAATTGAATTAGTCTATAGGGGCGGCCGAGTAGCTATAGTGTTTATAGGCTGCACATTTTATTTAAACGTTTTAATTGCGTTTGTTTTTTACGCCATGTCTCTCAAACTTGATATGATAGGCTATTCCATAGCTATGTGTCTGCTATAAATAAAATAGTTTTGAAATCTATAATTTATCACTGGATTGTAAATGAATGAGAATTTAGAATGTTTATGTCAACCCTCTTGCCATTTTAAGCATTTTATCCGCAAGTAACATTGGAAGCATATATATGTATGTTTTATATGGTGTTTATAAATATTAAATGACACATTTTTGACAGTAGCACCTGACATAATTAGTTTGGCCTAGTTCATGATTAATATTTTATCATTTTTATGCATTTAAAAATTCATTGCATGAAAGCACATTGGTTTATTTCTGTTATACCTTCACTATAAGCATTGACCTTTTCCATTCATTCATATTCTCATAGATGCTGCTTTTATTCAAATTTAAAAGTGAATAAGAAAGAATATGTTGCAGTTAAAAATAATCTTTTTATTTTTTCTACCCATTTAAATTTTGATGGTCTGTATAAATTGAATGTCCTGGTGACAGTAACAAGAGTGTTCCTATCCTGTATCAGCAAGTAGAGGCAGTGGCCTGTGAATATGAAGCAGCTTGGTGTTGACTGAGAGTTTGGATCTTCTCAGTGGCCTGTAGTGCAGTCATACCATGACTGATGGGCCTTGGAAGATGTGCGTGTGTAGGGATTTGTGCCACTGGGTGTGTGTGTGGCACTCTATCCAAAGAGGATTTGTTTAGGGATGCGAATGTGGGAACCAGGAGCAGCTGTGTGGGTGATTTCTTCTCTTCTTACTCACAGACAGGCTTTTTAAGATCTCACTTTTTAAATATAAGAGCACTGGCAGCCTCCTGGGGCGCTTGGAATATTTGCTGAGTTTCATTCACAAACTTTATGCAGTTTTTTTTTTTTGGGTGAACTCAAGCATTTTTCTCTTTCCCCTTGTAGTGAATGGGACCCCAGCCAGTCAGCTGTCCACACCCCATTCTGCAAAGTCGCCCAGTCCGTCTCCCACCAGCCCGGGGAGCTTGAAGAAACGCAGGGTAAGACAATAGTCCATCTTCAATCACCCTAATACACACACACACGCCATCTTTTTACATTAGCTCATATAAACATGATCCTCAGATCTTCTGCTGTCCATCTGGTGGATTTGATATCATCTATCATCTAAACCCAAATGTACTGTGTTAAATCGTGTCCTTTATAAAGTGTTTATCCAGTATATGGCGTGATTTGAGTGTTCAGGGGCCAGTTGCATAAACATAGCCGCTAACTTAAAACTGTGTCTTAAGAACTATAACCATAGCAGTTTATTACGGCTAATCAGTCTTTTCGAATTCAAATTAAACCAGTTTACCTTTTTATGTAACTGACTTAAAAAAGTTATAACCAGTCTTGAAGAAAAAACATGAGATGACTAACTTGTAGTCTAAGCAGTTTATGCAACCAGCCACAGAACCTTCTCCACCAGATAGAACATCCCTTTGCCCTCCGCCACCATCTCGGGCACCATATAACACGCTCCTTCTATGTTCTCAGGAAATGGACAAGGCCCTCATTGACAGCACAGCTTAACTTCCCCACTTCTTCAAAGTGGCACTAAGATCCACAGTCAATCCTTAATCTGGGCCACCACTTTTGGAGATGTTATGTGCTATTTCTGTCTTTAGTGGACGTTGAGTGTGAAAGTCCACTAGAATCATCCATGGACAATGACTTCTGCTTGTAGAGCAGCGATAATCAAGTCCAGGATCCAAAATGAACATTTGCCATTGTCTGCCAATGGCGAGTATTTGAGAAAATTGACACTAACACTGCAGTATATTACATGATTTGAAACAAACTATAGTCATATTCTCACTGATGTAAGTGATGCGAGCCAAGTTGTGTCACGTTTTTAATTGATTGAATCGCTCACATCACTTACATTAGTGAGAATATGACTAGTTACTACAATTTGTTTCAAATCATGTAAAATATTGCGGTTTCTAATAATATTACCTGTCAATTGGCGAATAATGTCTTATTTACTGACTAAAACCAATTTTTACTCACATTTGGTGCTTGGCGAGTGTGAATTTTGGACCCTGATTGGGACTGTATGGTGGAGAAAGAGAAATTGCATAATACATGCTGTCGAAGGAACATGCAACTCACCAGTTCATTTTTATTTGTTCATTTTTTTCACCAAGCCAAGAAACACATTACCATTGGGTTTCAGAGGCCAGTTTGTGTGTGAGTGGGAAGAGTTTGTGCACGTGACCAGATCAAAGTGTCTCTAATCCTGCAGTTGATGGAGACTAATGCAAAGAGGTTTAATGCAGTAGAAACTTCTCCTTCCCACTTCCCAGTCCAGAGTTTCTCTCAGGTTATAACATGAGCCTTAAACAGTGATTACTCGGACAGTCTCTCTGTCTTCCATTCTTTCTGAGTGTCTGTCTATTCCTCCTTCTTCGCTCTCCGTGACTAAGATGCACTACAGCATCCAAATGTTCACTACAGTATGTTGAGCTTTTGGGTCACTTCAGATCCAGCTGCAGGCAGTTAAAGTTCTGTTGTACAGCCAGTGAATTCACGTGCTGATATCGACCCAGTATAGATTAATCAGAAACTGTTAGCCGCCTATCAAACTGGAGCTTTACTCTGACCTTAAATAATGTTCTGATGGTGTAGGCTCATAGAGAACGGGTTATTTACATTAAATGTGCAGCATATTCTTATTTCTTAACTGAAATGCATGACATTGCATTCTCACCGACACAAATAAGCAAATTATTGGCTGCACCTTTAAGAGAAAGTACAGATATGTTCAACTTGTTATATTCGAAATTGTTCCAGATTGCATTAGAATTGGCTAAACTTCCTCTTGTGGAAGAGTCTGACTTTTAATGATTCTAAAAGTGATTGAGTCGACGTGCCGGCAGAGAGACAGCGACTCTGGGCACTTTGTGTTCGCCCTCCACGCGCCAGGAAAGACTCTCAGATTCTCTTCATACTTTTCACTTATCTTGCACCGCAGCCTGAGCTCTTGAAGTTGGATGATCTCTCTGCGGTTTGATTCTGTCAGATGGCTTTGCTCTCAGCTCATTGCTGTTGCAGAATGAGAATTTGGGACAGTCAGATCTGCCCAAAGCAGAGACGCATCTCAGCGTCTTTACAACCATCTCCTGCATAAGTGGGTCAGGCTTTGAAAACCCCCCAGTGGAGTTTTGTGAATGAAGGAGGGAGAAAAAAACATTTACATAAATATGATACAAATGCAAGAGAACTGAATGTTCCCCCCTAAAAGGCTCCGAAGGAGCAGGCACTTCTTTATCTGGCTTATGAATTTATATGAGTCTCCGAATGTTGTTATTGCTGCTTTGTGGTTTGGTTAGTCAATTAGTTGCAGTGTACGCAAATACATTGCTAATGTGTGTAATTACAGCAGTTCTCCGCTAGCAATCCATTCTCCTGAAAATTCAAAGATTACCCATTATAAACTATCTCTGATTGCTTATGCTACAGTTTTAAATGACCTTACTGCTTCCACTTGAATGATTTAAACACTGATCATTACTACCGATTTATTATTAATTGGCTTTACCGCTCAAGCCTGGGCTGTGAATTGCATTCAACGCATGACCCACTTTCAGAAATGAGCCACACAAGAGTGGAGGATCTATACTGGGAATATATGTGTGTGTGGCCTCTGTATCCTTAGGCATATCCCCTTCTTCTTCTCTCTTTTTTCCATGAACCCTCAGTTTCTCTGGGGAAGAATATGGAACACATGCGCATTTGATGCTATGGCGACAAATACATTTTTAATCAATGTCAAAACACATCTAAAACAGTAATGAACCCTTTCAAAGCGTGCTAATCCACCTCAGTCTGGGTAAACAAGGTTTAATCGAGATAAACGAGGTTACAATTTCATTTGTATCATAGCTGTGAGATTAAATGGACATTTTGTTTGCCATTTTTTTTAATGGTTGGTTAACTAGGTAGGCTGTGTGTTTTCTGTTGCGTAACATGAAAAGTGAGGCCGTCAAGCTCAGCATCATTCTCAAAATCACACCTGTCTCTATCAGAGTTGAGTGCTGTTCCGGATTGAATTGAGAACGCATGTTCAGATTGAGGTCGCGAACAGGATGCATAATTCTATCTTTCCTATTTTGTTGTTGTGATGGATAAAGTATTCCTGTTCTCGTCATTGCAGTTCCACATCCTGTGGGCGTGGCCAATTCAATTCATATTTTCATAAAAGCACATTCTTCATCATCTCTATGAAAAGACATTCCTTAATCTGTCTGTTGGGTTGCATGCTCCTCACATTTTCCTTTGGTGTTTTCACACCTGTATTTTTTATTTAATTTTTTCATTTTGGATGTTTAAATTACGATGTGTGTGTAAGTGTGCATGTTTTTTTCATTCATTCCATAAACATTGATATCTCAAGTCAAGTGTTTTCATTTTTGAGTGAGCCATTCCTTTAACTGGTCACTACATATTAATTTCAGAAAATAGACACCTTGTTTTCTGTCTGATACCATGTAAATAATACCACTTCTTTTTCTCTGTCTGTGCAGTAGTTTTCTGTCCTCTTGTGTTCCATTGGTTCTCATTGTTTTTTTTTCTGTTTGTTGTACCTTATTGTTTTTGACTCTGCTCAGTTATAATGTCCTGTATATCTATGCTTTATTGTCAATCAAGTTATCTTTGTTTTTCTAGTTTTGTATCACAATCTAATTCTTAGAGGTTTTTTATGTGTAGAAGGCATGTCATTTTCTGGTCTTTGTTTTTAATGTGTTATCTATAGACTTATGTTTTTTTCTCTCCATAAAGCATGTCATGAAACCATTCCATCATGTACGTATGATTGAAGATGCTAAATACATTAAACAGTAAGTCTCTTTATCTAGTACGAGTTCTTTACAAAATCTTTTTCGGTCCTCTTCTGTTTATTTGGGATTTTGTTGCTTTAATCACATTTTATTTGTCCCAGACTTTGCGGATGCCAAACCAATTTTATTTTATAATGCACAATCGCTTTAATGATGGCCCTGCGTTTAAAAAACAAATTAATGCGGTCGGTCACAGAGTTAGTTAGATTATAGGTAGTTACCAAATGTCCTGAAGTGACTCTTGAGATTTTCTCACTTTGGTCTTAATGGAGTTGCAGCTAAGAAGCAAAACCTCAGAGATTTCAGAGAGAGGGAATGACTAGCAGCTATCCTGATGAAAACATTGGATTAAATTTCCCCATTGCATCACCATCTCCACAAAACAAAATCATCTCAGGCATTAAATCAGTTATTCAAGCCATTATGTAATTAGTCTGCAGCAAAATGACAAGAGTGACCATAAATGTAATAATGCGTCATTGTTATTGATACTGAGCCTGTTAATTGTTTCACTTATAAAGAATGGTTTGATAGCGTTACTGCAACACTAAATTAGGGATCATTGAGGTAAATTTGTGTTATGAGCATCATAATTGCACAGATGCTGAATAACAGACTATTATGCAACCGAGTACTTACATTTGCCTGTGCACATGGATTTAACATAACGTAATATTGATCACTGGATTCGGATCATTAAATTAAATGAGAGGCAAATAAAAATAAAGGTTTATTTTGTTTGGTTTTGCTCCAGAGAAATTCTGTGAAAGTCTGATCTGACCTAGCATTCAGCCAGGAAACAGGAAGATGCCTTATATGGGCTAGTCTCTGGCTGCTTCCTGTCTCGCAGAGGGAAAATATTATTAGTACACTCCAACAGTTTCCATGGTAACAAGAGTTTTGACAGCGCCAGGACAAACTGTGATCTGAATGAAATAGAAAAAGGATGCGGAAACACACGCGCACACACACTCACTCTCTCGAGTCAAAGCTCTTTCTGATGACACTTAAACAGCCCTGCCTCGCTCGTCTCATATGCATCTACTCAAACTGACATTATCAAACAGTGTGTGTACTGTAGGAGTGCTGACCCTCCCTGACCCATCCACGGTTTCGTCTCGGCATGTTTGCGCTTCGTTCTCGCCATTAGCAGCTCCTTACACCGCCGCCGTCCCTGAGGTGCGACCGGGGCCGCAGTCGCACGCCGCAACCGTCCAATCAAATCCATTTGAGTTCGCCCAACAGCCAGGAAAGCGCGGTGCTCCCGGAGACATCATTCCAATTACTCTCCGCGCGGACTTGAAAGGGTCCCTGCACCCTGACTGGCGGCAACCGGGAGCGAAAACCAATTTACAGCACAGCCAGTAACTCCGCTCACACTTAGTGCTTCCATGGAAACTAGCAAAGAAACACTGATGTGCTAACCGTCTTTGTCCTGCTGTGTTTAAAAGTGAGAATGAGAGGATTGTGTCCCGAGCGTGCCGACCGTCCTGATGGGAATAGCACATGCGGCAGCTTGAGGGTATCCAGCACAGGTAGAAAGTGAGCGAAATACCCAGGGAGCGGTTTTATCCTTTTCAGTATTTTTAAAGTTAGGTGGTTTTTGGCGTTATTTCTCTCTCACACACACACGGACCATGTAGGCTACTGCTATGCAGTTGGTGGGCATATGTGACGCATCAAATTTTCATGTTGCGATAGTCGCTGAGGCTTTTACCACGGTATACCGTATTATCACGATATTGTAAAAAAGTTGCAAAAAAGTGTTGTCATACTATAACAGGGTTTAATAACTTTTTTCTTATAACAAAAATGACTGAACATAAATACAATAAAGCAATACACAAAAATGTGTAAAGTAAACAAATGTTTCAAACAGATTCAAGTGCAAAAGACTTAAGAACAATATAAAGAATAAAGAACAATACTATATCACTTTACAATAAGGTCTCATTAGCCAATGCCAGTTAATACATTAACTAACATTAACAATGAGCAATAGCTATATTTGTTACAGAAGTTATTATTCTTTGTTAACCGTTAAAAAATTATTGCACTTTATTTTAAGGAATCTTTGTTACACTGTAATTATACATTTAAGTACTGAGATACATACTTACTATAGGGTTAGGATTAGGGTTTGGTTTAGGGTTAGTTGTATGTAATATGCATAATTTATAGTTAATACTAAAGGAACAGCATGTAACGTAACAATAATAGTATAAAAAAAGTGTTACCAACAAATACATCTGATCATTGTTCGATAATTTAGGTCCATTAAATAATACAGCTACAACTTTTGATTTTAATAATGTATTATTAAATATAAGTTTCAAAATAAATAGCCTATTAAGTCTTTAAGCGCTGCTGCTTTGTTTATGGGGTTACCGGGGTAACAACTGCATTTCTGCTGTTCGATCCATAGCTGTCAGAGAGTGAATGTGCATTTTCATTCAGCACGTATTCTTCATTCGTTCCGCCATGCTGCTCATGCTCGCTGGGCTTGTTTACATCAGAGTGCTTTCACGTCTCTTTCTCATGCAGCATACATACAATGATGTTGTGCATTTTAACTGTTGATGGGAAAAGTATTCTTAAAATGGATTCTAAAAATCGGAATAATTCGTAATAAATATTTATTCATGGTATTTTGAAGTGCCCACCGTAACAATATCGTGAATGCTTATAGTGGTTTCTGGTTTAACTGGATGTTCTCTTCCTCACAGGGATCCCAGCACAGTGGTTCCTCTCTGTCTCTGGCCTCTACCAAAGTCTGCAGTATGGATGAGGAGGAAGGTTCTGTGAGCGATGGTAAGAGATCAAGCAAAGCTGGGTTTTAGACAGTATTATTTATGTACTATTATTAGTATTTTTTTGTATATTTTTAATTATATATTTATATTTTGTCGTTTAAATTTGAGCAATTTTGACGTGTGCTTTTGTGATTTTTATTATTTACCGTAGTTTAAAAAAAAAATTCTATTTAGCTTAAAATTATTTTTATTTCAGTTTTAGTTTTAGGTTAATGTCAGTACTTCAACCTAAAAAAAATTAACAAATATTTGTAATATATATTATTAAATTATTAAATATTTTTAACAATTTTATTTCAGCTTTAGCAAAAACAATTTTTATATAGTTTAGTCAATTTTTAGTTAACAATAGCATCACTAGGTTTAGACTGTTAAGCATGGCAGTCAACTGACCATTCATGAAATATAAATGTCTTCCTTAAAAAGAGATCAAGGTCTACAGTAGGTTTGTGCTGTTCAAGAACTGTGATCTTATGCAGATATGGCAGGTTGATGAATTTATTAATGAGAAGGCTCTTTACTAATGAACGCTTTATAGTTGCTCAGTGTGTCTGGAATAAAGGTCAACATTTGAAGGCTTTGCACAGGTGTTCATTATACAATAATTTCCGCTTCAATGTGCACAGTGTAGCCGACTGTAACACACTAATGAAAGTAGCATGAGGTGTGAACCAAATACATGTTTATCATCTTGTTCTTTGAGCTGCATTCAAAGAGATTCTCAGACCAGGAATGTTGGTCGGGAATCAAATGCTTCCACTGCCTACAGAGATTTCAGTCATAAAAACAGATTCTGAATGAGGCCCACTCAGTCTTGCTCTAATTTTCTCCCTTACCGTCTGCAGCCGAGCCCTTGGAGGAGACGCCGATGCCCACAGTCCCAAGCTCCATTTCAGATCGGTACAAAGTCGGCCGAATGATCGGAGACGGGAATTTTGCGGTGGTCCATGAATGTGTGGAGCACTCGACTAGCAGGGCGTACGCTCTGAAGATCATCAACAAAGGAAAATGCAGAGGGAAGGTGAGATGTGAGAGCATTATGATATGGTCAATAAAATGCTTATATTTCTATTTTTATGATGATTTATACAATATATTTTCATTCTGAATTTTCTCCTGCACAGGAGCATATGATCCAGAATGAGGTGGCTATCCTAAGAAGAGTGAAACATCCGAACATTGTGCTGCTGATCGAGGAAATGGACACTTACAGTGAACTCTATCTGGTCATGGAGCTTGTGAAGGTGTGCACTATAGTATTTTCATGCACCTGAGTTGAAAAACATTTTTGTTTTACATGTCCTGTGGTGATCCGGATGAATTTGAGCTCTTGATGGTCCGTGTAATGGCCACCCTGTGCAGTTGTGCAGCCTGTGTTGAACCGAGCGTTATTTTAAGCCGCTGCTCCACTTAACTCGACTCTTCGAGGGGATTTCTGCCATGCGAACGGCAAACCAGGCCACCGTGAACTTTCTGCCTGTTGTGTATAAACTCCTCGTCCTCAAGAAAACTCGTGTGACGTAGATCATTTTCTGTATGTGGAAATACCACCTTGCTTTGAAAGCGTTCCATTCCCAAACCGAGCTGTAGATGTGAAAGATACCTCAGACTAGGGCTGGGCAGAATGATGATATACATCATGGATACAATATCAAGGGCAAAGACAAAAATGCATTTTTGCAGTTTTTTCATTGTTTTTCTATTTAAAACGAGCAAGACAGACGTCTATGACTTTTGCAGTGTCCCGCACATGCATTCTCGTGCATTCTGAAAACGCGGAGCTCAAGCTAAAAACTAGTCTTTTTTGAAGAACTCAGTGATGTACTCGCGAGGATTGTCACAAGCGCGCTCAGAGAAAGCCGTTTTCATACATCATGCAATCACAAATTCAATTATTTTGCGGCATATTGCACTTAAGCATCAAATACACTCAAAAAATTGTCAAAATGGTTGTCTTGCCGATTATTCGCGTAGACACAGTCGGTTAACGTAAAGTTGGGAAAGAAATCGGATGTGCGTTGTGTCTGTGCATTAGGTATTATCGTGACCTCAGCCTAATATCCCAGACAGCAACATAGTGTCGGCCCAGATCCAGCACACATCTGGACCAGATGTGTGCTGGATCTGGGCCGACACTATGTTGCTTTTGGGATAGGCTACCTGCTGTGGTCTAAGCCATAAATGTTAAACATATTACAAAAATTAAAATTCTCACTTCTCTTGAATGAAAAACTTCAGTAGCATTAATAAGAATCAATGCATATTTAATACAGTGAAGACGACTATTCAATTTCTTACTTTGTTCTTATTTTTAGGGAGGAGATCTTTTTGATGCCATCACCTCCGCCAACAGATACACCGAGCGGGACGCCAGTGGCATGCTGTACAACCTTGCCAATGCTATCAAATACTTACACAGCCTTAACATCGTCCACAGGGACATCAAGCCAGAGAACCTTTTGGTAAGATATCAGCACGCCATCCATCCTTCCTCCTTTCCTTCCTTTCCAAAACATACTTCTGAGAGTGACATCCCGAGAAAATATCTCACGTCTAACTCTCAAGCGCTGTTGTTGTCACATCCTAAAGATCACCAGCCTCCACAAACATGTGTTCCTGTGTGTACGTGTTGTGTAGAGGAAAGGAACGGATGAAACTCATAGGTCTTGTGGGCTGGAACTATAGAAGTGTGTTTGGAGAAAGAGAGATGATTGCTGCGAGCTCTTTGACTGAGTCTAGACCAGCCACCTACTGACTGACTGCATACGTGTGATATCACTTCTGCGGCGGAAGAACTGAGATGTGACTCACACTTTGACAGTTCACAGACTGTGCTGTTCTCCAAGGCTGCTCTCGTACGAAACCTTTTACCAGACATCATTCATGAATCAATGGCTGAGCCACTTCCTCTACTGATTCTGAGGGAAGCGTTGTTTAAGGCAAGACACCACAGGTGAACTTTCAAGTTCCCCCGTTGACTAATCAGTACATTTAAAACAATTGTTTTATATTACAAGTGTTCTGAAACGTTATGAATAAATATTTAATGACTAAATGAATATGCACTAATTAGCATAAATGTCCAGAACACTAACTTTAGATAAAGCAAGGCTCAAAATTCCTGTTTTTGTTGGCGTATTAAGTTAAAGGTTACAGTGGAGATTTTGAACATCTCTTTTTATCACTCCAAAAAAATCTGAAAATACTGTCAACAGCCAGAGAAATATCGTAAGGTTTTTAGGAATAATGATGTATGAACAAACCCCCTTGTAAAAACCTTCAGAATATAGATTGGAGAATGGTGATTTTTTGGAGTGGACAAATAGATAGCGAGTGTAACATTTTAAAGCTACACTGTATAATTTTTTAAGTGAGATTCTTAGCAAAAACCACTTTGTTATTTCAAAATGATATGTGCTCATTAATGTATAATTACTTCTACCAACTAATCAAGTATTCTCGTAGGCGTAGAATCTGCCATTTCAAATGGCGGAAGCCATGTTGCGCCTCCATCTTGAAAATACATTAGCCAAAGAGGGACATACCTGGAAATTCAAGCTTCGCCTTTCGCGTTTTTACACTCCGTGGCACCGTGACGAATGCGAGGGGGAGATTACTCGCGACTGCCGGCAGATTTGAAATAATACGCCCACCGTAGGAGTTAAAACACCCTCGGAATGGGAGGGGCTAGAAAGTAATATTCAGTTGGTAGTCAAATACAATTTCACCGCTAGATGGGAGTAATTCCTACACAGTGTAGCTTTAAATGTGTATTTTGGATGTTGTTTTTCTCACTGGTCTGAAAGAAGACAAGTTATGGAGGCAAAATATGCCAAAATCTCTAAATGGACCAGTGCATTAAAACACAATTATTGTCTTGCCTTAAGCCCTGTTTACGAGCTGGGGAATTTGTCTATAAATGCTGTGGATTTTACAATTGAAATGTGATCTGGTAGCAGTAAATAAGACCCTCTGTTTCTCAAATGCACTCCAGTGAGCTAGAAAGAGCCGAGTCTCAGTGTGTCGAAGGTAATGGCTTGTGGCTGGAAGCATACATGTAAATGCACCTCGCAATGCAGAATGAGGTTTTTGCATAATGCATCACTTTACATATTATATAACAACAAACACAAAGCCAGCCAATCTTAGGATGCTCATTGGATTCAGTTCCTTTTTAGCATCCGTGGAATTTAGGTTAAAGTCATTACACGCACAAATATCTGTTTATTTGAAGCGAGCGCATATTTTTGACACTGATCTGCACATTTGCTCACCTTGGGATTTTTGAGAGCCGGATATGTCATTTTCAAAGATTGCTTTGAAGGATCTAGGTTGATTTTGCTCCCAGCTCTAATATCGCTCTTCGCTTTGATTCACAGGTGTACGAGCATCAAGACGGAAGCAAATCGCTGAAGCTGGGCGACTTTGGCTTGGCCACCGTGGTAGACGGACCGCTGTACACTGTCTGTGGAACACCCACATATGTAGCACCAGAGATTATCGCAGAGACCGGGTGAATATTTGAGCATGTTTGCACAAATCTGGGTCATTGAATGTGTGATATTTTCATGTTGTGATTGTTATGATCATATTATTTAGAATTATAAAGCTGAAAAGTATTACGTATAGAGCAATAAAACTAAAAACACTCTTTTGTTTTCTGGATTGTAGGTATGGCCTTAAGGTAGACATCTGGGCCGCTGGAGTCATCACATATATTCTCCTCTGTGGCTTTCCTCCATTTCGTGGGTAAGTTCAGTGTGTATGAGAAAATGTGGCTTAATGTGAGATTATCATTTTTTAATGTTTTTATGCTTTTCGAAATCGTAAAAAAAAAAAATGCTGTAATTGCCATCAAAGCGGTGAATTTATCAGTAGATGTCAAAGATTCATTGTTAAATACATTCTTGCTGGTATGTAGTGCACTCTGAGTAATGTAATCAAAGCTGTAAGGTTATGTAAGATGATGTTGCGCCTCCCTGTGGCTATCTGTGGTACTATCCATGAACCAAATGCACGAGCTCCCCCTGTTGATGTATATTTGAAGTCGCATTCCTTATTTCAGGAGCACTGATGATCAAGAAGCTCTGTTTGACCAGATACTACTGGGACAGTTAGAATTCCCTCTCCCGTACTGGGACAATGTATCCGACTCAGCCAAAGTAAGTGGAGTTTGTTTGGAATAAATCATAATTAGTGGATTTTTTAAAAGGGAAAATAACATTATAAATAAAATTGTGTTTTTTTTTTTAAAGCAACATTATTTGATATTAAAAATCATGTTTAAAAAAAAAAAAGCAAAATAATATATATATATATATATTTTTTTTTTAAATAATATGATAATAAATAATATGTGGGTTTTTTGGAAGCAAAATAATATGTTAATAAATAATATGTGGGCTTTTTAAAAGCAAAATAATATGATAATAAATATGTGGGCTTTGCAAAAGCAAAATAATATGATAATGATGAATAATATGTGAGTTTTTTTAAAAGCAAGATAATTTGATATTAAAATATGTTTTTTTAAAAGCAAAATAATATTATTAATAAATATGTGGGCTTTTTAAAAGTAAAATGATATGGTAATAAATAATATGTGGGTATTTTAAAAGCAATATAATTTGATATTAAAAATAAATAATATGTGGGCTTTTTAAAAGCAAAATAATATGACAAAAAATTATATGTGGGTTTTTTAAAAGCAAAACAATATGATAATAAATAATATGTGACTTTTTGAAAAGTAAAATAATATGATAATTTAAAAAAAAAGCAAAATAATATGTGAGCTTTTTTAAACAAAATAATGTGATAAATAAAATGTGGGCAAAAAACAACAACATCATTATATATATTATATTATAAATATAATTATATTAATAATATGATAATTTTGTGATTTGTCTATGATATATTATTTCCCTGACTAGGAAATAGTGTATCACTATAGACAAAATAACTAAATGTATAATGTTCGAAATCAAGTGGAATTCTGCTTTTAAAAACCTTACATATTATTATTATCATATTATTTTGCTTTAAAAACCTACTCATTATTTCTTATCATATTATATCACTTTTAAAAAACCCATATTATTATTATTCATGATTTTAATAATAACTTTTTGTTCACCAATTGAAGGTCATGAGTCTGAAATTGGACATCAGTATGTATTTGTTGGCATTGGGGTTGGTCAGTAACTGTCCCGTGCGTGTCCTCAGGAGCTGATCGTGTCCATGCTGACGGTGGAAGTGGATCAGAGATACACAGCGCTGCAGGTGCTGGAACACCCCTGGGTCACTGTGAGTAACTCAGATTAAACTCATCTGAATGTGTGAATCTTTTAACAGACACAGTCTTAACACATGTAGTCCTCTTGTTTAATAACTACAGTAACTGATCGGATCAATGGCTGTTTCAGAATGACGGTCTGTCAGAAAACGAGCACCAGCTGTCAGTGGCAGGAAAGATCAAGAAGCACTTTAACACTGGGCCCAAGGCCAGCAACAACACCCCAGGAGTGTCCGTCATGACGGTAAGAACACACTCACCAGACGCAGAATAAACAAAGACAAGACACAGTGTGTGTGATGGACAGCTGAGGCAAAAGTTCAAACACTTAGCTTACAAATGATATACTTGACTAACAGTTGAAGTACAGCTGTATTTGAGTGCATCTGTAATGTTGTCTGAGCTCCACTGATTTTTCTTCGCTTAGCTCGACCATGACTTTTCCATCCAGAGATCAGGGTCGTTGGATTTCTATCAGAACCCGGGCATGTTTTGGATAAGGTAACGCCATGCATCCGCTGTAGCACGCCAGCCCCTGTCTTGTTGTGAACCCTGCTCGTGTCATGATCAAAGATGGCTGCCGTGCTCTGGCCATCTACAGTCATTCAGCCCGTGTGTGTGAACGCTCTCAGTTCAGAATGTGCATGATTTGCTTCAACATCATGGCAATTGACATATTTGTATGTGCTCTTCACCTGAGTGTGCTGCTTGTGTCGCTGTCCTGCTTCTAACCGGCTTCTCAGGATCTTGTGCAGAAAAAAATATACTCAGCAACCAGTCCCGCTGTTTCCCATAATGTTGATTTTGTTAGTAGAAATTCACTGTTAATATATTTATGTATGTATTAATATTACATGTACTCTACTGTTCACAAGTTTAGGGACGATAAGATTTTTATTTGAAATTTATATTTTTATATTTAGCAAGGATACATTCAATTTAAATTTTACTCTATTGTTGGAATCTCTTCCAAACATGTATGAACAAAAGATTTCAGTAATCTGTTAAAAAATTCTGCTTTTTTAGAATAAATTACATTTTAAAATATATCAAAACAGTTCTTTTAAATTGTAATAATATTTCACAATATTACTGTATTTTTAAACATTTAAACAGTCTTACTGACACCAGCCTTTTGAACGATAGTGTATTTACATTTAATTTGTTATTATTATTTAGAATTTTTTAAAATAAATATATTTTTTAAATAATTTTAATTAAAGGGATAGTTCAACCACCACTTTTTTCACCCTCATATTATTCCAATGTATATATAATGTCGACAGACATAACGTCCAATGTCCAAACTTTGACAACCATCCACTGTCTTTAAGTTTAGACTTTCTGTCTAAGATCTTTAGGCCTGGTTTCACAGACAGGACTTATATTAAGTCTTAGTTCAATTAGGACATTTAAGTTAGTTATATAAACGTGCCCTGGGGAAAAAAACATTACTGGTGTTCATATTTAGACAAATCAACGGCATTGACATGTTTTAAGACATGTCAGTAGAAGTTTCTTTCAGTTAAAACAGCTCAAACATGCATTTTAGTCTGGGACTAGCTTACGCCTTGTCTGTGAAACCGGGAGTAAGTGTTTTAACTGACGAACATAATGCAAATAATTAAGACTAAAGTTCCCCATTTCCTCCATCAGACCACCGCTCTTGATAAGGAGAGGCAGATTCTCAGACGAGGACGCCACCCGAATGTGAGCGCAGCTCCCTGGACCACCCAGCCGACCTGTAGCCTCCACATCCCAGCCTTTACGCCTCGTCTGCACCTCGACCCCACGTCCCAGCCGGCCCTCCTCCCCAGTCCATGTCCCTCTCCCGCCACGACCACCTCCTCCACCTCCACCACCACGCCCGAGTCTGAAGACTTTTCCGCCTGCTCCACGGAGACTGTCCGCTCCCTCTTCTCCCCTTTCTAGCGTTGAAAGGAAAGAGAGCGAGTGGAAAGGGCACTAAAAGAGAAGAAAGGTTTATGAGGATTCGGAACGCGGCCGAGTGGACCGATGAACTGAACTGAACTGAACCATTTTGTAATCTGATCACATAAAGGTGCAGGGAACATGATGACCGTCAAGAAGGGTTTCTTGTTTATTTATGGTCATTATAATAACCTTTTCATTCATTTATACATATTGAAAACATATTCTTTTTTATTCAAGTTAAATAATGTCCTCTTTTTCTGTTGAAGCACCTTAGAAACGTGATGTTTTTATTGGTCCGGTATTGTTCATATGCTCCAGAAGGAAACCGTAAGGACACTGTAACTGATTAGCTATTGGCATTCCTGGTAATTAGTATCCCGTGTTCCCAAAAACCTTTGGAAGCAGACTGAAAATGATTTGAATTGCCGATACCTGGACTTCCTTCCCTTAGTGGTTACAGTACTTGACGCACAGCACTTGTTCATACGTGAGATGGGGACCTTGTTTTGTAATCAGTGTAAATAATATAATTTCAATTATTTTGATATTGACAATATATTTATTTATCTTATCTAGACAATGTAAGTCACATTTAACCATTTTTGCAGTTTTTAAGTATATGGAACATAAGCACAAATGCATTGTGGGAAAGACATAAGCAACATTCCTTGATACAGGGTCTGCTCTTGGAAATACAAATGCCGGTTCGTTCTGATTAATTCCATTTCATTGATGCAGGACATTCATTCAGTGGTGCTGTGTAATGAGAAGTCGGATTAGGGTTGAGTGTTCCTGAAGTGCTGTAAGAGGTGTTCTAGTAACTCATAGCCCTGCTTACGGTGTCAGTGTATTCTTTCATTAGTGCATGGAATACATTATAATTTGAGACATTATCTTATTAAAAAATACATTTTAACCTCATTTTGTTGTTGTGTATTGATACTGTTTGACCCTGTCTATCCATTTATTACTTTATTTCACGGTGACCTCCAGCCCTGCGTCACCTCACCACTAGGGGACAGTAGAATCCGCCAGGTTCAGAAATAAAATAAAGTAATATGAGGATACATTCTCCCTATCCACTGTCATTTGTAAAAACATTTTTTGTTTTAAGCGCCAGAGCGGCCATTTGTAAATAAAATGTGTCTGACTTTCAGACTCATCCGCTTCCAATTATTTTTAGCTTTACAAAAAAGTTTTTTTTATACCATATTATTTTAATGTATTGTCGTAACTGTGAAGTTTACAAACTGGTTTGTAGAGCAAATAACATTACTGTTTCTACACTTTGTTTTTCTTTAATTATTCAAGAACTTAGTCTCTGTAATTATTAAATTATATCTGGATTGGTAATTTCCCTGATAGCACACGTACATCACGGAGACGTCTATTTGATGTGTGTGTGTTTACATCTGCAAGACTTATTTTTAGAGTGTTTGCTCATCTGCAATATATCTATAGGACGTTTCCTGTCAGATGTCAAATAGACACTTAGAAAAGATGTTTATGATTTAAAATGCATGTAAAAACGACATCTCAAAAACGTCTATAGGTGTTAGTAAACAGCAGATGCTTTCCAGATAAAGTGATATTTAACAGACATCTTGCAGACGTACATCCAATTGTTTCTGATATGTTTGACTGTAGGCTATGCTGCAAGACATAACATGCACATCTGCATTGACTAAAGTTCAGCACTGTTTTGTACTGAAGTATGAAGTAGCAAGAGTTTTCAAAAACGCATCAGATCTACATGAATCATTATCACACAAATAACATTTTAAATTCTCTCTAATGTAAACCTAATGCCTATTCACAAACAAACCACAGTTGTTGTGTTTTTGAGCGAGAGATATTTGGAATGAACTGATAACGTCAATCGCTTTGCCCTCTCAGGCAACAACAGCGTTACATATTTTTACTGACAGACTTACGATGAAAAAAATAAAAAATAATATAGGCCTATATATTATTTCTGTTTTTTTTTCACTTGGACATTGCTGTTCTCGTGCATTGTTTTACATTTCCCCTGTCTTTTTATGTTCTGCGCACCAGAACGTTTCCCTCCGCTGTTCAATTTGGTCACGTGACTGTAATTTAATTTCATACAAATAATTGTAAAGTCAAAGGCCGAGCAGTTGGTATGTAAGCCTACCCACTTGATAATAAAATATATTTTGAACTAATTTAAAATACTAAACAAATGAAAAATAAAAATATTTCCTCATTTTTTTTTTAACAATGAGGAACGTTATTTATAACGTTTTATTGAAGATGATTTCGGCAAAATGTTTCTGTTCCCTTTTTGCAAGCCTCAGAAACATGCTTGATTGTAAACGATTAAACAATCAAATATATTTGACCAAATCAATATCTTTCAATATATTTTAAATTCGCTAAAACTCTTGAACGCATGACGTCTGCATAAAGCGGATCAATCAAACAAAACAAACTGTAATCGATATTATTAGCTACTAAATGCCATTAAAGATAAACCATCTGTGCATGTGTACAGTATGTATTCTTTGCGGAAATGTTTTCCATTTTTTACAAAAAACAAAACAAAAACAAGAGTATGTGACCACTGAATTCATGACAAATGTTTTTAAAGAAAAAAAATACGAATACCTCAAAAAGATGTTTTGGCTTGTTTTATTGTAAATACGACAAAAAGGAAACAATTTTATTTTACAGTTATTGATCTATATATTGGCATGAATTAATATTTAAACATTTTAAGAGACACCTGTGAGATTCTGGCTTATTCAAGTTGCAGCAAATGCATGAAACAGCAGGTGGGGACTGAATTTAAAAATTACATCTGAATCAATCAAATAAATCATCCACTATTTACTTCCTGCCAATAAACTATTCCTCTCCTCTCCACAAATGATGCAGACAAATAAAATAAAGTAATACATTAAAATGATAAGCAATCATCATGATCAGATACATCTTGCAAAATAAATTAACAAAAGATATTTAGCAAATGTACAAATCAAATCAAATATACAGTACTGACCACTCACCTACACTGAGACAGACCTGCATGTTATTTATGCGCCTCCGTCTCATCTATATTCACATCCAATGGCCAATGCCAAGGCAGATCAACAAATTCTTTGCATAATTTGTTCATTTTTTCATTTATGAATTCCATTTAAGCTTCCAGCTGACTAGTGATTGCACCTTTGTAGTAAAACGACTATATTTCAGTATCATAGTGTTGCTGATTGAAAAAATATCCTTCTCACTCTTTTCTCACACTTTTTAGGAGGGGGATGAAAAAAAAAAAAGTCTCAGTATGCGTGTGTGCGGATTTCAAATATCTTAATCCACGTATTAAACTGCGTTTCTGCAGTCACTCTTGGCTACAAGGATATTGCTTACTGTGGCTGTGGTTGTACAACGTAATCACATATGATTATAATATTAATTATTTAAATACAACAAACATCAATGCACAAATTATACAATGGAGAATGGGCCTAAATATGGTAGTAAACAAACAAAAAAATCCTAACACGTCGATAAATGATGGGATGTTACCGGTGCAAAGTGTCTGATACAAAAACTTCAACATTAATATTTTTTTTTCTCTCATAAATAATGAAACGTGTGAGTGAGGGAGGGTTTCTTTTTCTTTTTTTGTTGCTTTTTTTCTCCTCTTTATTTTCTTTTTTATGGCCCGCTTACATGCCTGGCTTTCCTAACCATCACAATATTTACATATATGACAAAACAATTACCAAATATACAAAGAGGAAAGAGAAGCTTGTTTCCCGTCAGATCAGTTCACTTCCTCCCTGTGAATCGGCAGGCCTTCGTCAACCTTTCGTTGGAACTACACAATATCTTACAGCAAGTCATTAATAAATTAAAGGTGATGGGATCTTCCGTAATGGAGAAGTATGATTTTTATCCCCTTGCAGTGAAGAACTGCGCCGTTGCAGTTCGTATTTACAAAGATTAAGTTCACCGTCGCGTCTTAATCTCGCCCCAGGACCCCTCCCTCCCTCAACCCTCCCGAAAAATCTCAAAGCCTCTTCTGCTGGGAACTGCGCTACAGTCCATCCAGTCCTGCCGTCCTCCCGGCTACGATCCTGTACGATGATCTTTGCAGACAAAAGGACTTTAGGCAACTCATCATAGTATGTGGGGAGTGAAGGACAACCCTAAAGGTCTAAGTAACGTTAGAGATATGTCTTGTGTTTTCATCTGGGTTTGACTCCACCCGGAACTTACAGGGACACACCATCAACTGTCTAGCAGGATATGAACTGGACCCTTCTCCCTGCTTCATCTTCATCTTCCTGTCTCCGTCTCAGTATCTGTTCTGATGTTCGTAGTGCCATCGATTGAAATCAATGTTAAACGCCACAATGCTGCCCGACGCCATCCCAGTGATCAAAGTCCTGCAAATATATATATGAAATACATTCATTCAAATTATACATTTCCATAACATACATAAGTAAATATATTATGAGCGTTATGTATATAATAAAAGCACTATATAGTACAAATGACCTAATCCCCATAGTTGAGGTATGCTTACCTCTGGTCATGGGACAGGTCCATAGCCCTGATGCCTGCATCACATCCGGGGTAAATATACAGCTGCTTAAAGTCACAGGCCTGCCAGACTTCAACAACACCGTTATCACCTCCTGTTACCAAGTTCTGACCGTCACTGCTCAACAGAATGGCCTGAGGGGAAATAAAAGTGAAATAAATATGGAGACTGTTTCATGTGAACGTGTATTTGTTTCTGTTCAAACGTGCATGTCTCCTCTTACGCGTGTGGAGTCGTTGATCTCCATCTGGGCCAGGAGTTTTCCATTAATGCTGAAGTTACAGAAGTGTCCTCTCTCATAGTAGATGATACAGTGGCCCTCACTGGACACGGAGATCAGACGGGGCTGGAGGCAGTTCTCGGGGCCCTCAAGGGCCCGCAGTAAATCTCCTGTGATGGTGTGCACCAAACACGGCCCCTCTGTAAAACAGGACAACATCAAGAACAGATCAATTCTGTCATTAGACCGCAAACACAGACATTTAAATAATTGAGAAATAAGAAAATAATAATCGTTTAAAAAAATCGTAAATAACAATCTTTAACTCTTTCCCTGCCAGCGTTTTTGGTCATTTTCACAAGTTTCATGGCCCCCAGAATATTTTGTTGTATGAATGTCTGAACATGCAATACATCAAAAGAAAGAACAGACCCTCTGATTTAGAAAAAAATAAATAAAGTTTTATTCTAGCTTAATGCATTCTTTTTTTTATCAACACTTGAATGTGGGTACGTTTCAAAATAAATGTAATATTTTAAAGCTGCAGTCCGTCGTTTTTCCTCTTTGTCGCCATCTCTGTTAGAAATCTGCAATTGCAGTTATTCGCGGAATTATTAACTGTGCGTGGGTAGTAAATCGGCATGAAACAGCGCGGATGAACACAATGTATTGAGGCTGCCGCGTCGCTGTGGATACTGTACTGTCATCATCAGCAATCTCAGAGTATACTTTTTGAAAGTGTCAACATTAGAATTTTCATCGGAAAATGTCATCTGAACAAGTAAGTAACATTCACTTTTGTTCTGACCAAATTCGGGGGGTGGGGGGAAGCATTGCAGTAGCTATATCATGCTGATTAAATCTAACGATTGCTTATATCACGTCAAAACGTGAAAAATATATATTTTCTGTAGCCACTCTGAAGTCCGAAGTCTTTGGGTTTTACAACTGGTGAATCTCCAGTTGTCACTGGTGATTGTCGCTTTAAACTTTCGGGATCCACCATACCAAGTGCTAAGCTAAATCTCCTCCATCATCCACACACGCTAGCCGGGGACTCCTTCTCTATGTGTAGCCTACAGAAGTGACGTAATGACGCAAAGACAAGCTCGAAATTCCCGCGGAAATCCACCAGTACCACTGGGATTAAAATCATTATTACAAGCTTACCGTTTTGAATCGAGGTAAGGCAAGCAGATCGTTTTGAACACTGGCTGGTTAAGTTTTTTTTCAAAAATGTATTTTTTTATATTTTTAAACCCAAAAAAGTGCCGGACTGCAGCTTTAAGCAAAAAAAAAAAATATATATATATTTTTTTTTGTCAAAGACAAAGATTGAGTCTATTAACACCCCCAAAAGCTTCACAGTCCTATAGCTAGTCCTGGGTCGACATCTCATTCGGTAACATTAGGCAATTTTAAATAATATGCTGTTTAATGTTGATGATGCCATTATTTTACATACAGTATGCATATGATTACATATGCGATCGCTTGTTTCTGCATCTTCCTCACACGTGTTTTGATCAGGAGATTCAGAACTCTATCAGAAGTTGCATAATTGCGCCCCCTACCGTATAATAGTGAAAACAAGGAAAGTCGGTAAATTCCGTCAATGAGAGGATGAATTTATATATGAATTCTCTTGCAAACCAATACTAGTCTGAAAATAGCTCATTTCAGATATGCTATTATTCAGACTGCTTCATCTCCCACTGACCTTTGGCCCCACTGATGACAAGTCCCAGTTCAGCACACACTGACACACACACCACCTCATGGTCATGGCCTGTCAGAACCGCTCTGGGTGCTGGATAATCACCTACAATACAACACACGGTCAGGTTCTGGGATCGGAAAAATCTACTCCATTAACAGCCACATTACTAAAATTCATGAACTAAAAAAAACAAAAAGAAGGTATGCAAGTGGGCAACAAAAAAGGAATAAAGAGAGAAAATGCTACAAACAGAAATGTTTGTTATTATATTTAGAAAGAAATATATATGTTGTTTAATCTCAATACAAGTCAAATATTAAATGTATGTGAAATCATATACACTACCAACCAAAAATTTGGGGTATGTAAGATTTTTTATTAAAATAAATTAATACTTCTATTCAGCAAGGAAGAATTAAATTGATCAAAAGTGTCAGTAAAGCCATTTATAATGTTACAAAAAATTTAAACTTCAAATATTTGCTTTCCATACATCAAATAATCTTGAGAAAATACATAATGGTTTATATAAAAATATTAAGCAGTACAAGAGTTTTCAAAATGTATAATAATATAAGACATATCTCTTGAGCAGCGAATCATCATATCAGAATGATTTCTGAAGGATCATGTGACACACTGAAGAATAATGATGCAAAACATTCAGCTTTGCCTTCACAGGAATAAATTACATTTAAAATAATATGAAAATAAAGCTATTTTACAATAATACTGTTACTCTAATGTATTTGTGATCAAATGCAGCTTGGTGAGCATGGAGTTGTGTTAATCAAAGCAATGCTCGCGTGCACAGGCTCAGCTGGTTAAAAGCATTGTGCTCACTGTTGTTGGGATTGTCTCCGATGATGTGGTGTCGTCCGCTCCAGTACCACAGCAGAAGGGTCGCGTCTCGTGAGCCGGAGACGATGTAGCAATCGCCCCCAATGTAGGACTCGGATCGCGCAAGACAAGTCACCACATCCCAGTGGCCAAACACGATCTGAGTGAGCTTCCCTGAACGAAGAGTGACCAGGTCAGCGCGTATACATCACATGATCATTGTAGTAAAGAGTGAAAGTATTTTATATGTGCTAGCAAAGACACACGCACCTGTCTCGGTGGAGTAAACACGGAAACTCTTGTCCCAGAAACCACACGCCAGGATGTAGCGGTTGTCAGCTGTCACCACAAAGCAGTGCGTGTTGATCTGGATGCTCTGATCCACCAAATCTGTGATCTGCCTTTTAGTAATGCCAGAGTTATTGGCTGGGGAAGAAAACAGACTACGTGTGAATATTTAGAGTTTAAAAAAAAGTCCCTTTCAAGGAAAGTCTGTTCACTCGGCAGCCATATTTGCAACACCTCCAGGCTGCTATTTCAGGCATCCAAGACCAAGTCCTATCCGTTTGAATGGGGAAATCATAAAAACTGCTTGGCACACTCACATTTAAATTACATATTTCAAATCAGCAACAAAGTCTGACACGAACTGTCCCATAAATGTTGTTTCTTATGCTAAAAAAGCATATATTTCACATAATTTCAGGCATATATGCAACTGGAGCTTCTACCGGCAGCTGGAATGACCCAATCACTTTACCAATTGGTGATTGGTTCTTTCACTTAGAAGGCGGGACTTATTCCACCATATTGAGTGTTGCACTTTCTCCCATTCGTAAGTAATATGAGTGTAGCGTCTTTAGTTTAAAGACACAAGCTTTATCTGTCTATCACCTGAAGGAATTTCACAACTGTCCCTAGTGATGTAAAGAGTAAAAACGCATGGACACCTAGCTGGAGAAACTCACCAATCAGAGAGTCCATCTCAATAGGGAGGTGATGAGCCTGTTCTAAAGAATATCCCGGAGCACCTCTGAGACCTGGACAAAACATACCATTAATCTTGTGAAAAAACTCGCACCGAACAATAATAAAGACCCTCAGACGAAGTGTTATGTTGCGACTCACCGACTGTGTTGTGCCAGCGGTTGACGGCGAACAGCCGGCTGCATGTGACCGTGACCGCAGCGGGAATGCTGAGGTGAGGCAGCGTGTTGGCCGCCACGTGCGTGACGGGAGAGTTGGAGGGGAATTTTAGCACCATGATTACATCTTGCTGCATCTGGTCCTTGAACATCAGAGGACTCTGAGGAAGGAAACACTGATGAGCAGAAGAGAGAAAGAGGAGCAGGAAGAGGAAGGGAGGAAGAAGAGGACAAATAGGGAAGTAAAAGGAGAGAGGAAGGGACAGGGAATTAGAAAGGTAAATTACAACGGAGCAAACGAGGTGAAAAGCACAAGGCAGGATTCTGGGTAAGGATATAGTTCAGGATCAGTTTTGGGTTGGTTTGGACTGTCAGGAAGGGGAGGAGTTTGGGTGATGTGTATAACATCCAAACCCTAGGCAGCCTCGCTAGGTGTAAAACCAGGTGTGATGATGTGATAAATCTATGATAATCTGAATTTAATGTACAACCTGCCAGTGATTTTGTTGCTTCGTGGTAGCATTTCGTATTTATGAGGTCATACAAATTTGGCGCATCGCAACTACTGAAGACAGTGTAATACTGATCTACATAAAAGGTATGCAATAAAGACAAATCATGATGAAATATGTAATAAATTAAAAACAAGAGACGATATTGATCTATTTAAAAGAGATCTAATATAGATCATTGATAAAAGAGATGTAATATAGATCTCAATAAAAGAGCTGTTTTAAAAAAGTCTCACCAGGTGCATGGCGGAGCTGCGTGGAGGATGAGGCTCTATTAGCAGCTGTGATGGAGCCTGTCCAAACGACTGAATCTGAGCCTCCGTGGACTGCAGAGACACAAAACAAGCTGTTATAGCTTTAGTCGACACACATCTGAACTGCCTCACATCAGACAGACATGCAAACGCATGTCACGTTTACAAATGAAATACATATTCACTCATTTTGGACGGAGGAGAGAAGGATATTGACAGGGGACACTATTAAAGACTGGTTAAAAAAATCTTGATCATCAATGTTCTATCGGTTGTAATATCAGGTCTACTGATGAATAACAACAGCACTGCACTATTGTGTGGTAAACAGGAAACAATTTATTAATTATTAGACTTTTTGAGATGTTAAAAAAAAATAAGATTATCACCATTAAGCATTTTGTCAATAATTAATTTTAATGATTGAATGATTGAAGCATTTTAAGATGAATTATTATTATTTAATCTGTAATATTTAGTGCTGTCAAATCGATTAATCGCAATTAATTACATCTAAGATAATTTTTTTTTTAATATAATATATATGTGTGTGTGTATATATTATTATATCTATATATATTATATACATGTCTGTGTGTGTATATACATATACACACACACACACAAATATATACATATATAAATATGTGTGTATATAGAGTATACAAACACACACAGAAACATATAATATATATATATAAATATAATAATACATAAAGACACAAATATGATGTAATCACGATTAATCTATTTGACAGCACGAGTAATATTCAATGTTATTATAAAATGTAGTTTTATTTATTTATTTTGTTTTATTTCTTTTTTACAATTTTTACTAAAATAAAAGTCAGTTTTGCATTTCATTCAGCATACATGATTGAAACACTAAAATGTTAAAATAAAATAAAACGTGAATAAAATAAATAATAAATCTGCATTGGGAAAATCACTATCTTTTCAGAAAAAACACAATACTGGTCAATGTCTAATAGAAACCCATCAAAACCAGCTTAATGTGATTCACACCCCTAGAACAAGTTCATATATCAACAGCCTCCGTTGAATCAATGCTCACTGACCTCTGAGACGAGGGGTCTTACCTCTCTGAGCTGAGGGTCTGTGATGGTGTCCAAGTTCACGGAGCCCTCGTAAGACAAGTAATGGAAAACGTTGAGAGCCCTTATGGCCTCCGGTCCTTTCTGCTTGTAGCCGAAGATGAGATCGATCCACTGGTGCAACTGACAGGACACAAATTCACTCTCCAGCGCCTGACATGGCAGAGGACAACGGGGTTAATACGAGGAACAATCAGGGCTTCAAAAAGAAATTACTAGCCTTGTAAAGGCTTCATGAGGTTCAAAGTTTATCTAGAGCGGCTCCATTCAGGGAACTGGCCTCATCTGACTTTAATTGTTGACGCATTTGAGAAAATCAAAGGTTTTCTCTGAACAAAGGTGCTTAGATGCACGCATAATCTTTCCATCCCTCACCATTCTGTTGATGCGAACGAAATCCTCGGGTTTTTTGGCCCAGACTGGTAGTTCCACGTCACACACGGCTGTCCTGTCCTCTCTCAGCCCCAGGTCATATTCGCTGCTGTTCACAAACATCTCAGGGAGGTAGTAGAACTCAGGGATCAATTCCTGTCGTACAAACAAACATGTTGACTTCACAGCACAGAAACACAGTGCTCAGTTACAGATTTTACCTCACAAACTCTAGCTCACCCGAACGTCAGACGTGTCCCTCTGGCAACTTCGCCAAGAGCGTGCGATGCCAGAAAACGTCCGGTCAGGATGGTCGAACTTGTTGTCATTACAATTCAAGAAAAATGTGGTGAAGGGTTCCTGTGAGATTGAGAAAGTGGGTTAGGGTTTCATAAAGAGCTTTTCGTTAAAACAATCAAGATTTTGAAGGTACGAGAGACAACACAATGAAAATGGACTACAGTGAGGACTCACTATCCTGAGGAGCCAGAAGAGAGTGGACGCCGCGGTGGAGTAGAGTGATGCGTAATGATGGGGCAGAGTCCCGTCGTCCTCCCACGTCTCATAGCGCTCGGCATAGAACACGGCTCGCTTTGGATTCAGAGCTCCGATTGGCTACATTAACAGGAAAGAGAGAACGGAATTCTGTTATTATACTAACCAAATGACTAATATATACAGTACAGGTGAAACTCAAAAATTTGATGTTTTAAAAAATCTTCTCGACTTTTGAACAGTATTGTATATATATATATAATAAAATAAAATAAAAATAAAATATACCTATTTTTAATAGAGTCTTTCTGCCCCCCTCCCCACACACACAGAGACAGGGGGGGGGGGGCTGTCTGTGTGTGTGCCCTCCCTCCCCTCCCCTCCCCTCCCCACACAGGGGGGGGCTGTCTGTGTGTGTGCCCTCCCCTCCCCACACAGACACACACAGGGGGGGCTGTCTGTGTGTGTGCCCTCCCCTCCCCTCCCCTCCCCACACAGACAGACAGACAGACAGACAGACAGACAGACAGACAGACAGACAGACAGACAGACAGACAGACAGACAGACAGACAGACAGACAGACAGACAGACAGACGCACGCACGCACGCACGCACGCACGCACGCACGCACGCACGCACGCACGCACACACCCCCTGCCACGCCCGGGTACCAGCTTCAGCCCGGTTCTGACCCGTGTGCAAACTTTCAAGAGTTTTTGAGCACGTTAAGAGACCCAAAAGTGCCCGAATAGTCGTAAGAAAAATAATAATAATAATAATCCTAAGAAAAACAATAGGGCCTTCGCCCTTTCAGGGCTTGGGCTCTAAAAACAAACGGGGATTTTTAAACATTTTGTTATGATTCATACTAAATTCTAGGTGATTTGTGTAGCTTTAAATTAGACAGGAGTGGCACACCTTTGAGAGATCCCGGAAATTCCCCGGCAAGGTGAGATCCAGGTCCTCTGACTCATAGTTAGTCAGGACCCAAGGGAAGACAGGATACTGGTTCAGATCATTATAGGTCCTCCCTGCAAACAAACAACAACCGGGTATGCTGTGTGAGAGCAGGTAACTTGTATATCACTATTAGTTTGATTATATTGCTTGTAGTGATGAAACTATTAATTGCAATCGTAGGAAATGTAATTGTGCAGAAAAGAAAACACAATCGTACCTGCAATAGTGTTGAGGAACATGAGATACTCAAAATTTGAAATTTCCCTTCGCTGCCATCTTTGAGTCATATTAGACGATTTAAAGAGCTGTCTTGGCGTCGCCAGAGAGATCCGTCTATGGGAGAAACAGCAAAATAACAAGGACGATCAATTAGCATTGGCACATTTACTATTCATTTACACTTCAATGTTTAGTCAAATAAGAACCACTCCTCAACTGAACTGATAACTCATATTGCACAGCCAGTTTCAATTTTTAAAAAGACAACATCAAAGACCTTACCTTGCCTGAGGGAGACCATAGCTGGTGCCAACGCCGACCCGGGGTAAACTGTACACTACCTTCTTTACTGTGGCTTGATCTGGGAAGTTGAACATGACGGATGCTGTGGAGATGATATGATGAAAAAGAAAAAACAGTGTTATTTGCAAACCTTGAATTAAACATCAATTTGACTTTCCTGTTTGGCATGTTGACGTCTTACTCCTGTTGGCCATGAAGACCTCTAATCCAGTGTTTTGGAGAAGGTAGCGTCTGGAAAAAACTGCTCTGATCTCACTGAACATCCATTTCCCATGCAGACCCTCGGTATACCCCAACACCTGACAAACACAAACAAACAAAGGAACTGCAGTTAGCAAAGAAGCAACATATGATCCTGAAATTCTGACTAGATAATTATTCATGTCAACTGATAAAATCTTCAATAATTCTGTGTAAAATTAAAAATTTAATCTCCAATGTGAGCCCCAAAAATAAGGCTATAACTCATAGGGTGACATTGGCAGTGGCACATACCTTTGCATCAATCTTTTTGAAAGTTGGATCATCCTCGTCCACCTCAAAATAGATCTCTGTTGTGGTGATTGACAACGTCCCTCTAGCAACAATCACGGGAGCAACGAGCTGGGCCGGCGTGCTCAAAACCACCGGACCTGAAAGAAACCACGCCACACAATGAGAAATTCTACATTTAAAAACCCTGAGTCCTGGATTAGTGATTATGGTTAGATTTCCAGACCAGTTCTTTCAAGACCAGCAAAGTTTTTACATCTAAACCAGTTTGATGCCGTAAAAACATCCTCTAGTTTTAAAAAGAGTCTTTCACCATTAATGGTCTTTAAAAATGTGCATTTTAATGGTGCCATCAGCTGATTTCGGTTATCAATATGTATTTTCCTACAGCTTAGTGATTTATAGCTCAGGTGAAAATCTGAGATCAACATGATCAGAGACATTCGAATTTTACCCCACATTTTTCACATTGAGATGAAAAGACCTCTTTGATCCAACTGACTAAGAAAGTATTCAGTAAAAAAAGAAAAATCAAAGGGAAAAACAAGCTTTTTCGTTTAATTAAATAATGATTAAATTGCCATAATATGTTAAATACAGTCAACGGTTCATTAGGATAATGAATAAGTGGCTACTTTGATAAGCGTTAATTGGTTAATTTAGTGATTCAGACATTCAATGTCAAAATCAGATGTAGCACTTAAGCTCATAATCACACTCTTGTGCGGATTCAGTTGAGATCTGCATCAAAAGGCGGAGGGGCTGGAGCTTGTTCTGGGCTGAAACATTAATTAGCAGACTCGTTTACTGAAAGACCAAACTTGCCTCTTGAGATAAACACCCTCGGACGAAAAGCCACTGGGAATAAAGTACAGTTGAATACATTAGCACATGCATCAACAATGCATCAAAGAACCAGCACACTAATGGTTTCCACATAAACAGCTGGAGCGGCGCTGTTGGTGCAGGCTGGTCTTTAAGACTCATGCGTTTAGCAGTGCTATGGCACCCTTACTGTAGGATTTGAGGAGGCAGCTTGTGAGTAACAGCCTATTGAGTGCAGCAGCGACGCTGAATACCTGCAAGGTTGTCGATCTCTTTCTCCTGCAGCAGACTGACGGCATCATCATCTCCTTCCAACATCAGCTCCGTCTCTGGGTTCTGACTGACCACCGAATGATTGCGGAACGACTTCTTGGACGTCATGCCTTCTTCTTCCTCAGGGCCTGTCCATACAAAAGAAATGTATATGTGACATGTCGCACTGGTATATTTGTGGCAAGAGCCAACAATACATTGTGTGGGTCAAAATTATTGATTTTTCTTTTATGCCAAAAATCATTCAGATTTTAAGTAAAGATAATGTTCCAGGAAGATATTTTGTAAATTTCCTACTGTAAATATATAAAAATAATTATTTTTGTGAGTGGATGAATCACAATCGCGAACATAAATGGACAACTTAAAGGCGATTTTCTCAATGTTTAGATTTTTTTTTCACCCTCAGTTTCCAGATTTTTAAATAGTTGTATCCCTGCCAAAAATCTTGATTTAAAAAAATGTACCCTTATGACTGGTTTTGTGGTCCAGGGTCACATATATATAACATTTTATCTTTTTTATATATATATATATATATTTTTTTTTTTTTTTACATATTGTTCACAACTTTTAAAAGAATGCACAGAAAAATTTATATTTAACAAAAGTTGAAAAATAATGAATAATATTAATTATAATAAACTAAATAGATAAAAATGTGTGTGTGTGTGTATATATATATATATATATATATATATACTGTGTCACACTATTTGTTTTAATATGTACATATCACAACTATGACAAAAATTTACTAATTAGTTTGTTACAAATCACAAAAAACAAACTGTATTATAACTATAATAATAAAAATAATATAGGTAAATAAGTGTACAAATTACAGCAATATAATGTTGAGTAAAAACATCATCATGCTATTTAATTGTATAATGCTTATTTTTTTACATACATTTTTCGTTTAATAAATCTATGATAATATCAGACATAGAGTTAAAACATATTACAAAACAATTTTTTGTCAAGAATGTGAATGTTTTATTAAAATAATCACACATAACTGATCTATGATCATCGGAGAAGAGACATATTTGGACATTGTAAATTCAATTGAGGGGTTAAGGATGTGTTGTGGCTGACCGTATTCCTCCAGAGATTTGAGAGCCACGTCCGGGTGGGTGGAGCCAAAGGCATTGCGTACGAATCTCCGCCTCCTGCGCAAGTCATCCTCCCAGTAGTCCAAACGCCAGAAATCATGCAGCTGACTGAGGTGGTAAAGAGAGAGAGAGAGAGAGAGAGAGAGAGAGAGAAGAAGAAGAGGCGATGAATGGCCAGAAAGCAAGAGGGAGAAACAGAAATTCCAGAAGTAAAGGTTAACAGGAAACTGTGAGATTGTGAACCTCTGTGACATGGTTCCCCACGCTCCATGTTTATTGGTCAGAATATTGAGGATCTTCTGTTTCAGCTGGTTTGCAGTCACGTGATCTCTGTGCTTGGCGGCACTGATCAGGTGATCACACATCTTCTCCTCTTCCCTCCTGTCTGCAGCGTACTGGGCACAGTTGGACTATTGAGGAAGAGCAAAGGAAATGAGTCCCTTTTAAACTTCATGTATGATAAGCTATTAACCATGAACCCGTGGCACAGTGATCCACATAGACTGACTGACCTCAAACTCGGCATGTTTGTGAACATCTTCTGCTCTCTGCCTGTTGAGGATAAACTCAGCCTCATTGGCGACACGGACAATGTGATCCTTCATGGCGTGACACAGAAGCCTGAAACAAAAAACACTTGAAATATTTAAATGGCACTGATAGCCTTCATTCTAACAGCATAAACCAAATATGAATACTCTTATTTTTGTATAATTTTGCATAATGAGCATCTCCTTCCAATATATTGCACCAGATCTCACAGAAACCCACATGGAAGAAGTGTACATTGTTTTTGGTATGAAATGTGACTTTAAAATTCCTTTAAAAAACACTTACCGCCCCTCATTAATAAGTTCAATGAACGCAAGTCCTGCGTTTTTCTGTATTGAGTTCTGCCATTCCTGAAACACCACAAAATAACCATTATGGAGCTAAATAAAAAATGATTGTGCTAAAAGCAAAAACGCATTCCTGAAATTCTAAATATGCAACGAGCAAATTGCTCAAATTCTACTGATTTATGCATATTTTTATGATAATAAAGACATTTTTTGTGTCTATTTTCAGAGTGGATGATATAGGCGCCTGGTGTGGTTGCTGAAGAGACGTACTGATGATCTTTCCTGATTGGCTCTTTGCCACATAAGAGAGTGATTATTGAGAAAGAGAGGCAGAATGCACTTAGCATCAGCTGCGGATGCTTCTAGAAGGACACGCCACAGTCAGCTCCCATTACCTTCTGCTTCCTGCCAATCAATATTTAGGGTACAGTTTCATCCCCTGAGCCACTAATGGAGGGCCTGGAGCTTCAGTAATACTATATGTGCTGATGGAGTGATGACGGGAAATAGAGGAGAGGGAGGGGAGAGGAGGATGAGAGGGCATCAAACATTGCATGGGCCACTGCTACACCCTAAACCTCCAACTTTGAAGGCAGAGGAAGCCTGCTGAGATGCTGCAGTCAGAAACCTAGATCTTTTAGGAGAGTTCAGAGGTTCAGTGGGGTTCCTAGTATTAGAAACTAACATCCAGATGTAGCTGTATGATCATTTTGTTTTGAAATGTTCGATTAGTGGTAAGAAAAGTGACATTTCTCCTCATGTAGATCGATGGCAAGTATGGACCGCAGTGGATTTTCATGGAGTGTTTTAAAGGTAAGTGAAAATTCTTCACTTCTAAACACTGTAACAACAGGAATGCTTTTAGATTCTTAACACTTGAAGTTTAGAGATGTAATTGGAAGCTAAAGAAGCATTCCTGTAGCTCAGACAGTAAAGCATAGTGTTAGTAAAGGTCTTGGGTTCGATTCCAAGGGAATGCATGAACTGCTAAATTGTACAAACTGAATGCAATGTTAGTTGTTTTGGACCTCCTGGATGCACAAATGTAAGCTAATGGGTCTGGTTTAAAAGTATGCAGTGATATCCGCGCTGACTTCAGCACACTGTAGGGTGGGTCTGAAATCGGATCCTGTTTCGGTCCAGCTTAGACTAGCTTCAAAAGAGGCTCATGAGAATGTTGCAGCACTGTGACCCTTTCCAAGATTTTGAGCTGTTTAAATGTAGTTTATTTGATTTGAAATTTGAATGTAACCTGTGCTGTATTAATCATGTAGTGGTGGTAGAAAATAGTGAAAGTTAGTGGCTCTTTGGTGGACTTAAGTCTGAAGAATAAAAGGAAGTATAAATGGAATGATAGGAGAGAATAAAGAGAGAAATCTCACCTGTGAGCACAACAGCATGACAAGCTCCACTACCGATGTGCTGGACTTCATACAAACTAAACCTGTAGCAGTGCATTGACAAAACAGATTTTAGCATGCATATGTCACATAAGAGATGTGAATAAATCTCAGTGGGTTCCAAAAGAAAGACCAAATGTGCAAAAATCATTTGTCTAAAATCCTAAAGGTGTTAGTTAGTGTGTTTCTAGGTTTAAATTGAATTTTAAATCCCAGGTATTCAGTGCAGACCTTTGAACCCCACTGTACATGTGTGTAACATAAAATGACACTATTAAGTGATACATCTGATATTTTTTTCTAATTAACACATAGTTCTGCTTTAATTAGACGACAAAAACAGACAAACATTAAACTGTGAGGAGGTCAAGACAAGGTGAGAGCACAGACATTAAAGCCTGACAGGACAACAGCGAGGGCAGGGAGGGAGAGGATTCAATAAAGAGGGAGGAGAGGAGAGGAGAGGAGAGGAGAGGAGAGGAGAGGAGAGGAGAGGAGAGGAGAGGAGAGGAGAGGAGAGGAGAGGAGAGAGGAGAGGAGAGGAGAGGAGAGGAGAGGAGAGGAGAGGAGAGGAGAGGAGAGGAGAGGAGAGGAGAGGAGAGGAGGACAAAAGACAGCGGTGGAACAAGAAGCAAAAGTCAATCACTCTAGATCTGGATTTTCAAATTTAGGGCTTCCGTTGATTTCAGACGAAATGAAGAAAGGGCGTCCTCTCAGGACTCAACAGTAAAGATGGCCTGATGGACCAGGCCTGGAGTGAGTCCAAAAGTTGTCTATTTGACAGAATTAGCACCTGACATACTGGGGCAGCTATTATTGCAAATTAAAAACAATTATTTGTTTATATGCGTTTTTTTTGTTGCATATTTTGCTATAAAGAAAATGCCTAATGAAAAATATAAATATATAATTTTCTGACACATAAAATGTTGCGTAAAAAAAGAAAAAGGAAAAATTAAAATTCAAACGAATTTAATTCAACTGAAAAATGTTTGAATTTCTGGTTGAAAAAAGGTTGAACCGCAACTTTCTGCATAAATATTTAGCATGGTGGAGTTAATTATATATAATTGTTCACACTTTACAATTAGGTCCCCTTTGTTACTGTTAGTTAATGCAACTTTCATGAACTAACAATGAGCAATACATTTGTTCCTGTATTTATTAACATTAGTTAATTTTTTAGTTTGATCCATGTAAACTCGTATTGTAATAAATAAGGTAATTTAAGGTTTTTCTGGTACGTCTAACAGTAGTTCTTAGGTACAGAAACTCAATTTAAGTATTCATATGTAAAATAACACTGCATATAATCTTCACTGTACAAATTAAATAAAGTTTAATCCTTATTATAGTTTTGAAAACGTATTAATAGACTGTCACTTTAAGATTAATGCATGGATCCAATATAATGATACACGCGCATTCTTTCACTTGTTCACTTGGATACTCGCAAAGGCGGGAATTTTGAGATAAATGTGTGAATTTGACCGTTTAAATGCAGGGAGACGAGTTCATTTTATTATTTGCACGCTGTCTGAGACGCGCATGAGTTCGCTTTCGCTTGAATGCTTAAATTGACAAGGCTTGAAAACGCGTGCAAATGATAAACTTTTGTGACCATAAAGCACTGGCACGATCGCAACAATGACAGTTCAACTGTCCAGAACGTCTTTCACGATGAAAGGCACTGTATCCGCCATGTTAAGCACTGAATGGGTCCCACTGTAATATCGTGCAAGGTAAATAAGAGGATGACGTCTAGTGGAGAAGACTAGTAATAAGATTAACGTCAATGTTCAATGTTTGCAGAAATACATAAGGAAAAAATATAGATTTGTGGCTTTTTTGAGAATCGATAACGAATTGACCACATAAAACCCCCCCCCCCCCGAGAAATCTGAAAAAAAAATGGTTTGCCCAGCCCTAATGTTGAAATTAATATGAACTAAGATAAATAATTGCATACGTTTTTTATTGTTTACTAATATTAACAAATGGACTTTATTGTACAGTGTTAGAATATAATTTGTATTACGCATTATTTAAAACACTTCCTCAATGTTGGATTCAGCATCCAATTCAGTGTGTTAAGGTCTAGTAAGTCTACATTTTGAACATGCTTTGATCCTAAGCAGTTCTGTTGTTCTCATACCTGCTCTGGGTCCATGCACTCGCACAATTGTGTGTGTATGAGGCAGCCAGTGGACACACACACAGCAGACAGTGAGGGACTCCACAGAGACACCAGGTAGAGAGGAAAAGGAGCACTATACAGCACCTGTACCTTCTATGAGCAACTCCTGCCCATGACTGCCCAACAGAGTCCGCGAAAGGAAGGGGGCGAAATCCACAAAGATCTCCCTCAGCAAGGGGGCCACCTTCTCTAGCGCACGCTCCAATTTAGTCGTGATACTGCGGGTGGGAAAAGAAAGACAGAAAGAGACACGAAAGAAGGTCCGATTAGCTCCAAAATACAGAGACCAGTTCAAAAATCACACTTCCTTTCAATTCCAGCTGGTTAGTATGTGACAAAGTTACTACTGGATTAAAGCCATCCTACAGAAATTCAACCACAGGGAGGCAGAGAGAGCAAATGCTTAACTTATCATCCCCCTGTTATATGCACACATCACCCATAAGTGCCACTGCGCTTAGCTACATGTACAAGCTGTGTCAACCTGCACTAGGACTACAACTGCAGCGCCAGGGATGCAAATGACACCAGGCTAGGGTGAGTGTGAAAGGTTTCATGAGAAAAAGAAATCAGAGATAAAGGTCTGAGGACAAACGAGGAATGACTTTATGAATGACAATGTCTACCGAAACGGTGAGCTAGCAGGGTTGATTCTGTCAAGTTTATTCGTAAATATGACTGCTCGTTTGAAGCATGTATGCTTTTTATGGATTATCAATGAACTTATGTCACATTAAATCCTCACCAGGTGTAATGCAGATACTTTTCAGTACACATACTGAAAATCAGAGCCAATCAGAGCATATTTAATGTTTATGCTGCATTCACATTATGCATGAGCTACAATACTATACCAGTTGATTGTAGTAAAAACTTTTCACTTCTTTGTTGAACCGGTCATGTAAAAACAACCAAAATGGCAGCAGCTGGTTCTCTTTCTAGGTCAACTATTTTTGTTGAATATTGCCATAGCAAATTATGTACGACTCAAAAGTAGAATCCCATATTATCATGTAATTACAGCAAATAATTATAATAATAATAAACGGAGCAATTCCAATAGGGTCCTCACACATATGTGAACGCAGCAAAAAACACAGAGAAGTGGACCAATGAGATTTCGCATTGGGCGGAGCTACCCAGCATAATGCAATGAAAATAGAAAGCAAGCAAAATGTTTAGTTGCACATTACAGTGTTGTTATTGCTGACTAAAACTAAAACTGAATAAAATTAAATAGTTTAAGTACTATAATTACTATAAAAAAAGCCAAAGGGAAACAAAAATAAATTAATAAAATGAAAAGAAAAGAAAAGCATATAAAAAATTACTAACACTTAAACTGCAAATAAAATGAAATCCGAAAAAAAATACAAAAACAACACGGGGCACATTATGGCTTGTTAAGGGTAAAAAAAAACATTCAAATCGAAGAGATTTAATTTTTTACGCTTGAAGCTTTATCGTGTCATACCTGGTTTGGACAGTGTAAATATGTACAACAAAGACAGAATCAAATCTAGCAGAACCGTTACGAATGAAAGCAGCAGCGGTGGTGTAGCTGGCCAGCTTGAAAACTCACATCCACCAGGAAAGAGAGAAAAAGAGGCAGAAAGAGATAGAGAGAGAGAGAGAGAAAAAAGACAGGAAGAAAGGAATGTAAAGCTGGTAAGCACTGGGTAAGGGGGCCAGTTCAAGCTTCCTTGCCTAAGAAACTGTCCTGCATCTCTGGGGGCTGTTTGGAATCCTGTCAGCGAACTAAAGGATTTGAGTTCAGGAGGCGTCAGCCTGGTTCGCAGTGGACACTGGTCCACTTCACAAAAGGCACTGCAATACAAATGGGCACAAACAGACAGTAATGACTGTACAGGCATTCACTGCAGCTCTTAGTCTATAGTGTGACGTAATCCCTGTGTGTTGATCTGTGCCAAATCGAAGGATGATTGAGCCCCAAAGCTTCCGTGTCATACATGCAAAGACACAAAAATGAGCTAAATCAATTCTGTTGCATTCAAATTAGAATAGATGAACCCATCCATATTTGGCAGGAAATAGACTTCAAGGTATCAGTACCTTAAAGTGCATCTTTAGAAACGCACAGAGACCTCAGTATGAGGGAATCTGTGGATGTGTGTGGTGGTTACAAAGATACACAGATAGATGTAGGGAAAGTGTAGAGAGGAGGCAAAAGGGAAAGATAGTAAAGGAAATAATGGATTATGGGAATCATAGGAGGAAGTATGGCTGCCAAAAAAAAGTGCAGGAAGTGAGGTCATAATGCATGATTTGGGGTTTTAAGCAACTGGATAAAGTGAGGGAGAGCACGGGGTGGAAGAGAAAAGGCTGAGTGTGTGTGTGTATGTGTGTACCTCATGTTTTCCACTGTATCTTCAGGCATGGGTGCAACGGTCTGCACCGCTGGGAGATTTTTACTTGTGGCACCGTTCACAAAGCTTGATGAAGAGGAGGATGAGGAAGAGGCAGAGTCAGTGGCACCTGTAAGACATAACGGACGAGGCGCATTAGGAAGGACTGATTAAGCACAAGGAAAGTTTACTGACTATCCTAAAAAAAAAATCCTTGGGATTCATTTGTATATAGTGCTACCAAACATGCCTAACTATATCAAATGTAGAAAACTCACTACAAATATAGAAAAATAGAATTTAAAATTATGAAAGTCCATGACATGACCAAATGGAAAAAACATCAACACATCACAAAAAGTAATATCACCGAATAACCACCCAAATTTAATGGTATACAGACATCACATGAACATATAACCCGACAAAATGTAACATATACACTCTCGTGTGACTAGTACGTCGTAAGATGATCTTAGGTAATATTCAGGAAGACTCGCCTGTTGTGTTGATCATGCTTTTAGGTGTTGCCGTGGCAGCAGCAAAGATATTGGGCGTACTTCCTGATGAGGGCACTCCACCGGTGGTGGGTGTACCTACTGTGTTCACAGCCAGGCTTCCTGGAGGGGGCTTCTTAACGGGCACCACCACACTCCTGTGAGTACACACACACACACACGTTGAGTTTCCATGTTTTACGGGGACTTCATATTGACATAATGATTTTTATACTGTACAAATTGTATATTCAATCCCCTAACCCTACCATCACAGAAACTTTCTGCACTTTCAAAAAACATCATATACCGATAATAAGATTTATACAGTAAGCCATTTTTCTCTTGGGGACCAAAAAATGTCCCCACAAGGTCAAAATCTTAAACAAATACTTGTTTTACACCCAAAATCAAACACTTGTGTATACACTACTGTTACAAGGTCTGCTAAGTAAGTCTCTTAAACTCACATGCATTTATTTTCTCAAAAATACAGTAAAAACAAAAACATTGAAATATTATTACAATTTAATAGTGATTTTTTTAGCATCATTACTTCAGTCTCTTCAGTGTCACATGATCCTTCATAAATCATTCTAATATGCTGATTTGGTGCATTTATTTAAAATAGAAATCTTTTGTAACTTTACAAATGTCTTTACTGTCACTTTTGATCAGTTTAATGCATCCTTGCAGAATAAACTTATTCATTTCAAGTGTATGCACCTTGTATACACTCAAATCTGTTTGATTGCTATCCGGATATTTGGTGGAGTCAAACCATTTCAGCCCATTCAGGGTGAAAAAAGGATTGTCTGATAATATATTCACCTGTCCTAATGAATTATTGATATTTAAGGAGCCTGTAAATGATGAACAGCATAATCTTATGTATAATTTATTCATCAGGTTCTCTTAATTGGGAAGAACAAAGAGGATCGATGTTCGAAGGGGCTTTAGTTTGTGCCGTAGAGTATCAGTGGATCCCACACACTAAGCCAGTCAGTCTCTTGAGCCCTGAGCACACTATTGCACAGAGCCACTGGCATTTCTGCGGACGCCTGTGCGGTAATGAGGAGCTAGACACAGAGAAACGGATTGCATTAATAATGAGAGGAACATCTTGTGCTTTCGTATGTGTAATTGAGGTGACGTTTTCATTTGTTCTCAAGACGTCTTGATGGACCACATGTGAGTGTTACCGCATTGATTTATGAGTGATTTAATGGTTCAATCGCTCTTTTCCAAAATGTAGTCGCTGCCTCCGTAGGAAGTATTTAAGGCACCGTAAGCACACTTTCATAGCAAAAGCTGTTTCAAAGGGCAGGTGGCCTAAAATATGTAATTTTGGTTAAAGTCCATGGCAGAATATATATGCTTCAAAGAGAAGTGAACCGAAAATGCATTGCAAACTGCTCAGAAAAAAACGAATCTAAGAAGGATGACAAAGTAAAAGAAATGTAAATATAAATATAACTAGGTATACATATATTTACAGAAAATTTTAAATTTTTGTACCCAATATCCGAGTGTGCTCATCCCATAAAGCATTGCTAATGATGTAATTCAATCATTCTGGGTTTTGGGTTTTTGTTACTTTATTATATATTATACTGTTTAGGTATGTAAAAAAAATTACATTTTAAAATATATGTATATTATCAATATTACTAAATGATATTTTAATATTATATTGTATATACATTTTTTAATTCTATTTATATAATTTATCTTAAAAACATTTTAAAATATATAAATTATTAATATTACTAAGTTATATCTTAATATTATATACAAAATGATGCTGGCTTTGCCAGAAAACTGTTGCTCAAAGTCCGTGCCGACTATTCTGGGCTCAACAACGACGACGCAAACTGTAAGTAATGTGTTTAAAACTTTAAACTACTTTTTAAATACGCCAAATCCGCAAATGTTCTGGCTGGGGGCGTTAATAATTGATGCACTGACGTTAGCCAATCATAACAGTGGGTGTTAACACTGAACTCTTAAAGGGGAAACACCCCCAAAACAGACTGTTTGAATCAGAGGATGAGAAACAGGGTGGGAAAAGGTCATAAATCACTACATTTTAAAAGTTTTTTGTAAAAAAAACTATAGTAATACTAATACTATATGTGCACCTAAGGGAACATAATAATAAAATAAAATAAAACATGTCATGACCCCTTTAAAAAACATTTTAAAATATATGCATATTTGAAATATTATTTAATTATTTCTTAATATTATATAATATATTATCATTATATATAATATATACATATATATATGTATGTATATTAAAAATATTGATATATATTATTAAACATTAATGTGTGTTAATAAGTTAACAGGACATGTACATGACAGATAAGCATAATACACCTTGTGTTATTTTGATGTGCTAGACACTAGAGCCGCCCACCTGTCAAACGAGTGGAACTGCATGGGCAGCATAGCCGCAGCTTCCCTCTTTAGGGCAGGGTCAGGGTGGTACGGCTGGGGTTCGGGCCCTGCCTCTGCCCCCTCCACCGGTGCGGCCACCAAACTCTTCAGGATCTCCCTCACATTGATTCCCTTGCTGGCTTGGCTGATGCTGGAGATGGAGGCGGCCGGTTTCAGAACCTCCACGCCAGGAGGCGACTCCAGCAGGGACTCGCGGGACTTCCTCACCTCCGACGACAGAGTGCACAGCAACTCGCTCATGACGTCTGGGCCTCCAGAGTTCCCGCCCAACCCGCTGGAGTCTACACCCAGCTCGGAGCCGTTGAAAGCACTGGTGACTTGCTCGTCCCCGATGCCGGAGTCAGTGTGAGGCAGCGAGCCCTCCAGCGGGAGATCCTCCAGAGGGGTGGCAGCCAGTCGGTCTCCACGAACACCATCTGAGAAGGAGGACGGGTTCTCTGCAGTTTGCACACACATACACTACCAGTCAAAAGTTTGTAATAATTACGATTTTTTATGTTTTTGAAAGAATCCTTATATGGTCACTAGGGGTGTAACAATACCCTCATGTCACAATACATATCACGATACTGAACTCATGATACAATATTATTGCAATACTCCAAGACACATGATAAAAGGTTAAAAATAAAATGTACTGTTGATTAAAATACTGAATTTGGTATTACATGGGGGTGAAAATGAATAGGCTTGGACTTGGTGACAATGGTGACACCACAATAAAAAATATTCATCATTCTGAAGCTGAAAATATAGAATCATTTTAGACGAATATGCTTGCACTCTGTCACTGGCTAGATACATGGCCACTTTTTACTGGTAACATAAGACATATGGCATTATCAGGACACACAAATTTTACCCCATTGCATTATTATACATTAAATTCTACATTATATATAGTAGTTTAATGTAGTACTGACACCAAAACTCTGTGAACTTTAATTATTTTTCTCACACAGTAATTTTCATTTTGGGTAAACTATACACAATACAGATTGTCATTATCCACAATACATATTGTTGCATTTTTGTATTGCGATATATTGTGACACGACGATATATTGTTACACCCTTAATGCTCACCAAAGCTGCGTTTATTTGATCAAAAATACAATAAAAATATTGTTAAGTAGTATTCGAATTTAAATTATCCGTTATATATTTTAAAATGCATTTTATTCCTGTGATGGCAAAGCCTAATTTTTCAGCAGCCATTACTCCAATATAACCTTTCACTGTATTTTTGTGCCTTAGTTGCAGCCTTGGTAAACGCAAGACTTCTTACAAAACATACACTTTTTTATTATTTTTAAATCACAATTATTCAAAACTTTTGACCAATAGTTTACATGCCAAAATGAGAATTACAGAAACATTTCAGATTCCCACCTGAATATTAATTCAAAATCACACTCCGATAAAGCTTTGCAATAATGTCTTGCACACTTAAATTGCTGAAATCCTCCCTGCGGGATGCACTGTGTGACTATATAGCGTAGATAATCGGAGACTGTTATGAAAAGTGGAAGATGTTTGACTGTGTGATGAACACTTATTAGCATTTGTGGGGTGTTTAAGTGGTAAACGACTAAAAATACATACTACTGAGTGCAACAAGGTCACACACCCGTAATGACTGCAGATGCCAAGTCAGTAAGCTCACCTGTGCTGGTGGGTGAATTAATCTCTTGTCGAATGCTTCTCCCTGATAGGCTGCTGGACCTGCAAATCTCCCGTTGTGGCTCCAGGATGTCCCGGTATTTGGACACCATGAGGACGGAGATGAAGTAGACCACGGCTAGAGCCAGAAACTGAGCCTGTTTACTGTCATCCTGTTGAACGCACAGCACAGTTAACAATCATTCTGTTCACGTTAACATACACGCTTTGCTCCGGCTCAGGTAAGTGAGTGTCTCACCACGTCTCTGAAGACGACGGCTCGGAGACGATTGATGTCCACGTCCTGCAACAGTCTGTCTGGGTCTTTGATGGGGGAAAGGTTACGCGGAACATTTTGTATGACAGTCTGCGGCAGAGAGGGAGAAATCATGCGTTATACTGCGGTATGCGTACTTCCTGTTGAATTACATACACAATAATTGCATATTGCATACAAGTCACACTATGCGTTTCCGATGTGTTTTCAGAGACTCTCTAGAAGGTGTTTGTGCAGGTGTTTGAGTGTATAACCTTGCTGGCGGACGCTGCAGTCTGTAGGTTCTCCTGGGTCTTGCTGATTGGCAGGGAGGTTTTGCTGCCTCTGTCTCTCTGCCTCTGTCTGCACTCCAGACAGTTCCTCACTGCTACACAACACACTGAGAAGAGAAAAACACTTTTACTAGAACCTATGCCTTGATTAAAGTCACATCACACATAATATCAAAAGATTGGGGTCGGTAAAATACTTTGTTTTTGTTGAAAGTTTGCTTTTGCTCACCAAGGCTGTATTTATTTAATAAAAAATACAGCAAAAACTGTAAAATTGTGAAAAATGATTACAATTTCAAATAATTGTTCTCTATTTTAATATATTTTACAATTTAATTTATTTCTGTAATGGCAAAGCTGAATTTTCAGCATCACTACGCCAGTCTTCAGTGTCACATGAACCCTCAGAAATCATTCTAATATCCTGATTTGGTGCTCAAGAAACTATATTTTTATAAACTAAATTATAAATCTTAAAAAGTTGGTGTTTAATACTTTTGTGGAAACCGTGATACGTTTTTTTCATGATTTTCTGATGACTAGAAATCATTCTTTTTTTATTTTGTATCAATGTAAAAGTCTTTACTGTCACAGTTTTATTGATACTTTATTTTCAGACCCAGAGGGATCCATAATACAATACAAAACACATACATAGTAATACACACCCACACACACACACACACACAAAAAGAAAAAAGTAATACAACAAGTAAAAATACACCTTCCACAGTAGGGTTGCCACCTTCAGTGTGGCAAAATAAGGGACACCCATTCCCCCCCCCCCCCCCACATAATATGTAGATATGAATCCAACTAAAAGCTATTGAAAATATGTATTTTAGTCAAATAGCAAATGGTGTAGCTCTGCAGCCATCTACTAAAGTGATAATTTCTTTACTTTTAAAACAGCATTTTCCAAAAAGATGGGCAAAAATCTTACACTAAACCATGTCAAATTATCCATATCCATGAACGTTAGAAATGTGGGTTTTTTATAAAGTGAATTTAACTTTTTTTTTTTTACTGTTTTTGTTTAAAAAATATTTATTTATATAGCCTAAAGTAAAAAAAATATAATAAATCCTCCTAAAACTATAAATCCAAAAAAAAAAAAACTATTATGTTTCAAAATGACATTTTGTTGAAACAACACAAGTGTGACTTTTTCCCCCCACACTAACATAAAAAACAGATATTATTCAAATTTATTTAATTTTTTTGTAGATGTAGAAAGTGTTGTCAACCGTGCAAAGTCTCACATCATTTGGACAAATATAATGTTTTATTTATTTCAGCAAACGTCATTTGGGGTCGAAAAGACCCGAACAGCGCGCTACAAGGGGTTAAAAAACGTGCAGGTTTACAGCGCATGTTCACGAGACTCAGTCGCTATAGAAACAAAGACGCTAAAATGCAATCACGCAATGAGCTTCTCTACTAAGAAATTGATTTCTTTATATTTGCTATTAGTATTATCCATACTGCAAAATCCTTATGTTTTTATTCAACTATATGTGGGCCTAATGTAAAATACGGGACAAATCGCGTCCCTTATTGATTTGATACGGGACGCATCATCTTACTTGTAAATACGGGACGATTCCGTATTTTAAGGGACGGGTGGCAACCCTATTCCACAGTGTTCAGTGTCTAACATTCAGACATGTACACCCAGTGCTTTTTACTAAATATAACCATTCATTTCTTTAAAGGGGTTATCGGATGCAATATTCACTTTTATATGATGTTTGCATATAAATGTGTCTTTGCAGTGTGTGGACACAACCACCATACAATGAAAAAAAAATCCATTCACTTTTTTTAATCCTCAAAAAGTCTAAACGCTCAATAATCAAGCCGTTTGGATTTTCTGAGCAATATGATGTCATATTGCTCATGCTCCGCCCAAAACCGCTGACGGACTGTCCCGTATTAGCATATTTCCGCCCTTAGCTATTTGTACACTTTCCATCAAGGCAGCACTTTATGTCTTGTGTCAACACGCCCCATGGAAGAGAGGGGTGGGGTGAGCAGTTGCTCATTATCATTTAAAGAGACATGCACCGAAACGGGTCGCTGTGAACAGAGCTGTTTTTGAGGAGGTAAAAAGGGTGTTGTTTTATGTTACGTATGTTACAAACTTTACATGAAGACCCTAAAGAATCATACCAACTTGTGGAAAATGGGCATCCGATGACAAAAATCTTACTGAACCCAAACTTTTGAATGGTAGTGCACTGAGATGCACATTCTGCCTTTTTCTTTGTGCTTTGAAACCATTTTAAAGGTGAGGTGTGTATTTTTTAATGAATGTTTAAATACTTTCTCTTATTCGGTCTTAATAATGGAGACAAAAATATAAGTAAGCCATTTGAGCAGTGTAAACACTGCAGGTCTGTTTGTTTGATGTGCATATCAACTTCTGTTCAAACAATGGTTTGAGTTTTTTTGCCACAGAAATTACACACTTTAGCTTTAAGGTACAAGGACCTTACATTGAAACTACTTTACTCAGTCAAGGGACATATTTGAAAGTGCACATGGGTAAGATTCATCATACATACCTAATCGTAGACACTGGCGCATTAATCCCCCTGACGACATGTTCTTTTCAGCCTCGATCTCGCTGAAATTAAGAGAACTGGCGAACACGAGCACGTCCACCATGGCCATCAGCCTGCTGAGAAACGTGACCGCAGTCTCTGACGACATACCTTGTGTCGCCTCCACATTCTCAAGCTCCGTCTGTGACACACACACATAATCGAAATCCAGATGTTTAGAAACATATCCCAATTCATTTTTACAAACACACACACACCACGCACGCACACACAATATAAGACTAAAACACAGAGTAATGCTTACACCTATAAAGAATTTTACTGTTAACAATGTGCTGATGGACAAACAAATGTGTGATAGCAGCAAATCAATAATGCCAGGCAAACTTCACATGAAACATGCCTCTCAAACACATTTAAATGCCTGTGGTGGGGAGGAAGGTGCTGAGAAAAACACCACACAGGGGGAAGTGTGTTCAAACCAGAGTGACACCCATTTGAGTGTGAACAGGCGGTGTTGATCTTTGCAGTGGTCAAGGAACACATCACCATTTTGCAACATCAATTTCAAATGTTTGACATAATTACATGGTATATCACAAAAGAAAAACTTTTTGTCAAGTCAAAGTTCCATAAGAACAGACACCCACTTTTGTTTTAAAGAAATGCTGGACCTTTTAAAGTCTCTTTTGAAAAATTATAACTTTTAAATAGTTTGACGGAGATATGAACTACTACCGGACTTAAAACCCTAAGTGTAGTGACCTGACCAGAGTTGAGTGCTGAAAATAACACAATTGATGTTGAAAACTGGGAACATGCTCGTTGCTAGGAGACATAATAGTGGTGGATAAAGAGGTCACACAGCAGTGCATTGTGGGTATGTATAGGAGCGACAGCTCAGACCAACCTCTGCCCCTGTGCCAGAGCTTCCTGGCAGGCTATTAACTTCATTGCTTTTTGCCCCTTTCTGTAAGCAAGAACTTCCTTGTGTCTTTATGACCAACACAGAGGGGAACAAATGAAGTTGACATTTAATAAAGATCCTTATTAACGGACCAATAGAGCTGGGGGTTTAGCACAGCACCACAGTGTGTGTTCATTCATTTAATGCAATTTAACATCAGTATATGTGTCTTTGCGAAGGTTTGTCATGAATAACAGACTATGATGATGAAACACAAACATATGGGAGGTGTGATAAGCTTCTTTTATCAGATATGACCACTTAAAGTGATATATAGAGCATGTAAAAGATCAATACTGATTAGTTTGCATTATAATACATCCATAATCTCTTATCAATAATCTCAATCCCAAGGTGCATTCATTTGTTGAACTAATTAAAAGAGTAAAACAAAAGACACATAAATGGCACTTAGATAATAATAAAATATGTTTAAAATCATGTTTACTAACTACTAACATGGGGCCATTTTGAAATCACATGACCAGCCAGATACAACTCAATACTTATTGGACACCTTTGCTTACAGAATAAATTATTCATGGCTGACAGCAAACATCGCATTTCTATGTAACTAAAACCTTGCATGATGCTGCACTTCTAATACCGTTATAGTGCAAGTAGAGGGATATTGGTCAGCACAACATAAACAACTTTAATAACACAATTAATAACATTTCTGTCATTCAAATGAATGAATAAAGACATGGTCTGAGTCTGAAAAAGATGGAAATGATCTGAAATGGATCATGGACTGTAATACTATTGATATTAAAATGTAGCGTTAAAAAATGAATGCTGTGAACATTAGAGAAGAATAAATTAATTGGAACTTACAGGGTTCGCACTAACCTTAGAACTCTACATGCAAAACAAAAGGAGAGAAACAGAAAGAGAATTAGAGGGAAGGGGGAAAGTAAGGAATTAGATACAGTACAGACAACAAAAGGAGCACCAAAAGATGGCTAATAAAAAAATAGAGTCAGTAAACAGAGGACATTTCAGATAAAGCTGTAAGAATGCTTGCCAGAAATGAAAAGGTTAAGTTGCAGGTAAGATGTCAAAGAACATAGGAGAAGAAAGTGGCAAAATTAGGGATTGTGTTCACATTTAAGATAAGAATCTCAGGCCAGGGTAAGACACAATTTGCCATCAGCAGCACTCAATGATGTTTCTGTGTGTAAAAAAAAATACTGATCTGGAGTCAGCACTCTTACTCTTGAAATACGTCCTGGTGATAGCACCTCATAAGTATAAGATGAGACACGCATTGTCGCCCTCATTTATAACTTTCAGCGATATTCGGGGACTAGAACAGGAAAAAAAAAATTTCTTCTAGAAGACTCTAAATGTTCCCATTACATCCCTTTCAACCAGAAAAAAAGAAAAACCTGCCACTAAAAAGTGGTTTTATAATTCAAAGATGTTGTACTGATGTGAATATCCACTAGGGGGCGATCATGTGCCACTTACAGATGGGGAGGTGGCAGCAGAGAGCAAGGGCAGGATCCCACCACACGCTATAATGATGTTATCAACCATCTGAGAAATTAGGTGGATGGTGTTGTGGACAAATATAATGTTCTCGTTACTGTTTACGAAGTCCATGACAGATTTTGTAGAGTGGCTGAGAGAAAGAGAGAACAAAGAAAGACAGCAGTGAGGCAAGAGCATGTAAAAAGTATGCAACATATTAATCCCTTCAGCATTTCACTGTCAAGTAACTCAAAAAGGGTAGAGATAATTAGATTATAACATCCTTGTTGATGGCCCTGGAACAACATGCTTTTCAACCAATCAGGTTTAAGGATAGGGAAAGGAGTAGGGTTGGGGATGCGGATCAGGAATGTTTTTCCAGGACCAACTCAAGATGTTCATCCGGGAACACGCTATCATTTCTGAAGGCCACAAACCCTCATACCTCCTCCACATGTGTACGTCACTTTCCAGGGCGAACAACAAGTCAGTGAGAAGGCGCTGATGCATGGGCGACCACTTGAATTCTGGGATACGGAACATGGTAGTGCGAGGACCGGGGCTGAACTGCCGCCTCTGTTCCTCTGTCATCGGCATTCCCCGGAAGCCCAGATCCACACGGAGGTCCCTTTCCATCTGACTCGACATACGTCCATGAAGAGCCTGCAGGAAAGCACAAGTTCAATCATTCATCTAAGCAACTGGCTCTGATTGCTTGCTAGTTTATTCTGCGATTCATTTGTTCATTTATTTTTTATGGTTCTAAACCAGACTGAGGTTGTGGAAACCTATTTAAAGGGTTAGGTCACTCACCATCATGTTGTTGCAAACCCATTTAAACTGTTTATCCTCAGTGGAACACAAAAGGAGATCTTCTAGATCTACCCCTTGTCTTCAGATCCCAAACCTCAGTTGTGTAAATGTACAGGGTGTCCAATGCTGCTCCTGGAGGGTCACCTTTCAGCAGGGTTTTTGCTCGAGCCCCAATTTAAACACTAGAAACCTCCAGACAGATGTGCTGGAGCTAAACTCTGCAGGAAGGTGGTTCTCCAGAAGCAGGATTTGCCACCCTGTATATTGAAATATATCACTTCGAAATGTGTTACGCAAGGTTTAACGTCAATAACTCTTTTTTGAATGTAATGCACCAGTTTTAAAATTCAAAAGTTTGAATGAGATTTCAGAGGATAATTATTTAAATCTTGGCCTGATCCTCACAGAAAGCCATTGTATGATTTCAAAAAACTTGAACATCATATGGACTACTTTACAGTGTTTTTTTTTTTTTTTCATTTTAAGGACTACAGCATCCATCCACATGTACTTTCATAATATGAAAAAGAGCATCATGAACATCATGCCTAACATCTCTTTTTGTTCAGCAGAAGAAAGTAAGTCATACCGGTTTGGTTACATGAGGGTGAGTAAACATTTCCAGTTGCAATTTGTGGACAAACTATAAAAATGATAAGAGAGAATGAGTGATTTGCACCTGTGTGGTGGCTGTGGTCTGAATTTTCTTCATTTCTTTGTCCTTTCCGTCGTCGGATCTCTCCGTGTCTGAAGTAGTGCTGGCTGCGTCCCCTCCGCTCTTTCCTGCCCTGGCCTCCCCAACCTCCTGCTCCAAACACTCTGCTGCCCTGGCTGCAGCCTGGGCCTCGGCCTCTGCCAGCGTGCTGATGTCCGCCAAGGTGCTCTGCAACTTAAACCCATCATCCTCTGCTAGGCCACCTGGGGTTTGAACCAGGTCTGAACCACAAGACGTCATGTGAGCCAACAGGCTGAGGTCGTCACTGGCACTTGAAGTATGTGGAGTTGTTGAACAAGGGGGCTGTTCGGGGCTGGGCAGCACCAGGGGCTCTGTTGACGCCAATGAGGGAAGCAGCTTCTCGTCCACCTTGGGGAACAGGAAGCCATTGTTGCTGGGAACACTGTCCTTCTCATCTGCGAGTGTGATTAGAGGCCCCAGGTTCCCATCGTCTTCCGTCAAACCAACCACAACGCTTTCCTCCTCTTTGGGGACAAGGCTCCCATTGAGCTTGTGAACTGCTGCACAGTAGGCGCTGTCCAACAGCGAGTCTACTTCCACCAAGGGGCCATTCTCCATGCCCCCTCCTCCTCCGAGAACCTCCGGGGACAGATCCAGATCGTCTAATTTAACCTCTGTAGCCTCCACCTTCTCCGCTTTTATGTCCACCAGCAAGTCATGGACTTCCACGCGAACCCCTGCGACCGACCGTTCAGCTTCACCCTCCGGGCCTTTGGCTTCTGCCAGCAGGATTCGAGAGTCTGCGTTCTCTCCATAGTCCACCTCACTCTCCGGTGTTTGCGTCTGAGATGTGTCATCAATCTCGCGGATCTCTAGGTTTCCATTGACAGTGGCGGGTTGGGCAGAAAGGCCGGAAATTGTGCTGACTGAACCCTTTTTCCCTTTCTTGATGTTCTCTTCCTCTTGTCGTTGGTACTCCTCATACATCTTTGCCAGGTACTCCTTGTGCGCTTCGTAGGTCACCTAAAGAGGTCAGGGGTAGTAGTTGTGAGTGTTCTTTGGTGTTGGTTTACTTTCCAAGCAGATATTTATCTTAGCATCTCCCCCATTAGATGAAATCATTAGGATCATTGCACTTTATCCAATTAAGCAAAAACAGGTTGATCTGCATTTAACTAAAATCAGATGCTATTACCATGAACATGACCAAAAGACAAGGCCAGAGAGTGGAGATATATAAAAATAACAACCGTTTCATCCTTCACAGACATAATAAATGCATTAAAACCATTAAATGTGATATAACGAAACTAAATATGTCAAGAAAAGGGATTAAAGCTGCAGACTGGCTTGCTCTAACCTTGGAGTGGGCGATGGAGAGTGTGTCCACCCACACACGCCAGCCTCCCCACTCGTACTTGATGGCATGGTAGAGCAGGATTCGGAATATGTTGTAGACCATTTCGGTGATCTTCTGCTCTTCCGGGTTCTTTGGGTTAATGTAGCCCAGAGAGAACATCCAGTCCTGCCACACTGAACACTGCAGCAGACACCTACACACACACACACACACACACACACACACACACACACACACACACATTACAATGGTACCACAATGCCAATTTAGATGGAACGGACTAATTATTCACTCCAGCAGAATGTTAACCGAGTTAAAAGCTCTGGTTTTAACAGTGACTATTCTAATGGAAAACTAGTGGTTTTCAGAAGATTACTGGATATTGCTAATTTCCTCTATTTTGACATTTAAATTACCTTTGGGTAATCTAATTGCTTATTTGAAGTTAATATTCCAAAACAATTTCAAAATCAATATCAATTTTCATACTGTACATAATAATGTTGTGATTCAATTGGATATTTTGTTTTGTTTTAATGGTGTGTGAAACAGAGCACATTATACAATGATAAACATTTTAAACCGTAATAAACTCTATTATTGTCACATGACCTAATTATGACCCCCCCATGCCATGTTTAATTCATTCATGGAACTTCACTCTTCCTTCACTCTGGCCGTCTCAGATTCCCAAAACGTCTGCTCACTTCAGAATGCAGGGCTTGTTATGGAATAGAAAAACAAGCAGTCCCACTTCACCAATGATAAAATATGCATTGCGATTTTGGTATGCAGTTGTAACCATGGCAGCAGCTGACTGAGTGGGCCTGGGTGCATGGTGCGCCATTGGCTTGTTTAGGATAAAAGTACACACACACAAAGTAACTAAACCTTGCTAATGAGCAAATAAGGCAAACCCGAGTCCAAAAGGTGAGTCCGGTTTAGTCTCTCTGCAGGAACCCATGAAACGGAACAATGCAGAGAGAATGCCACTTCAAATCTTCATTCCTCAATGCATTAATTATGACACTAATTGATTTAATAGGAGGGAGCGTCTTTCCCACTGAGAGGGAGACGCTAAATGCTTCTGATGTTTGCATACAGCTTGCGTGTGTAAAAATATTGTAATGTCTGCATATGTCTGGGTTTCTGTGGGAATGTTTGTATGTACAAGGAGATTTGTATGGCTATGTGCTTTATTGCGTGTTATTTTTATGTATATTTATCTATAAATATTTGGGTTTGTTTTTATGTGTCTGTAGTGTTTTCTCAGAGGAGGTAAGGGAGGAATTGCCTTCTCAAACTGAATGAAAATCTAAATATTACAAAATACTAATTGCACATTAAATATGCTTTTTAAAAATATACTAGAATTGTTTGCTCATTGATATTCTAAGCGTAATGTTTTCTACATGAAAAACTGTGTACATCAAACTTTTACTTTTGACAAAAAAACACCCCCGCAGATTTAGTGATCGCCACTAGTGTGTGAAAACGGCTTACCGTCTGTTCTCTCTGCTGTTGCTGAAGAGTTTGATCATATCGGACAGGAAGAGGCGTCGCACTTCCATCAGCTCAGCACTGGGGGAAGAGCTTTTAAGCAGCGTGGCCACGACCTTAAGAATCACTGAAAGAATCAAAAAGAAAAAAGATGTTGAGTTTGGACATTTACACAATAGTTTAAACAAAAGTACAGAGCAGTACCCTAGAAATGAAACGAACAACAGACACGACACTCACTGGGGTTTTGGATCTTGACTGTAGAATCGGGTTCTGGGTGAGGCTTGTGCACCACCTGAGTGCAAACCTGTTCCGTCAAGATCTATGTCAGACAAAATTCAGTTTGATTACCGAAAATCAGTTTTATGCACATTTTATTCAAAAACGCATAATCCTAATTCTTATAAATATACAAGATAAGGTTTCAGAGAGAAAATTACATAACACGTAATAATAATAATAAAATAAATAAATAATAACAATTAATATTTTGAAAACAAATTGATTAATGTTATAAAAATATATATGCATCTAATTAATAATATTTTATTATATATTCTATCCTATATTAACATTGCATGAAACTACGGTATATAATCTGTTTATTAACTGTTTATTAAGCATTGGTGTGTTACATAATCTACATAATAACTTTTTCATGCTTAAAACTAAAAGCACTCTTTTACTCTTGCTAAAATCATAGCATGGACAGCCTCTTTTGGCTCATTGCTTTAATAACTGTGGCAACACATATTTTTTAAAAGATTTAAATGATTACAATGGTTATAAGACTTTAAATTGCATTTTTCCATGAATATCAAGGACATGAATGTTTCTTGATATTGGACACTTGCTTCTGGTAAAATTTCAAGGTGGTTATAATCATACAACCAAATAGATAATTTCTACAACGGCACTTGTGACTAAAATCGTTTGATTCTACATTGATGTCATTCATGATAACTGCCATATTGCTTAGAGCTACATAAACATAAAAAAATACTGAGTGCACCTTTGTAAATACATTTATAATGCATTGCATACAGGCATCATAGGAAGTGTTGCTAAAAATATACACAGACAGGCTGATACCTCGTAGAGCGTGTTGTAGGTGGTGATGGTCACAGTGCTGGTGTGCATCATTAGTCGTTCTCCGAGCAACGTGAAGAGGCTGTGTGTGTGCATGATCTCCACCTTCCTCCTGTACACACACACACAGAGCACAGGGGAAGTGAGATAAGAGGCGCATGTGCCATGTTGTTTGCGGTCACATTGCATAAACTCCCTCACGAGTTCAATTTTACCCCCAAGTCTTCCACGCCATTAGGATCAATGAGGAGATGCATGCCACTGGCACACTGATGCGATTAGAAGTGACACCACACTCCTCAAGGGCACACAAACACACAGCTGTCAGTGGCCCTCTTACAGCCTCTCGGAGACATCAGCATTCCCGAGCACATCAGTCAGGGGGAGGGGACGTGACAGCACAAAGACTGCCGGTCAAATGCATTTAATTCACCTCTCAGACACACACAACAGACTGAATATGCAAATGACAGATTAATATGCAAATACATGACGCCAGTTCTGCAAGTGGGCGTGTCTAACATTAAGCTGAACTTTCTAAAAAATTGTAATAACAGAGATATGAACACTGATTTTTTTTTTTTATCCTTTATGCATTTTTTAAATAAATGTTGGTTATTTTGACACATTTACTCCTAGGGAAGTCAAGAAAACAGGATCTGGAAGTGACATTAACCAGATTTTATGTACGATTTGATGATAAACAAGCGCAAAAATGTCTTTGATTTTTATATTTCATTTAATATGTAAGCAGGAAAGTAACTGGTGTCTAAATAATGATGAATAACCTTCGTAGCATCATCTTATCTTGTCTAAAGCTCTGCCTTGCCGGACACACGCTCTGTCAGAACGATTATTCTGGCAGTAGCCTGTGCGTTTAACACGTCCTGTCAGCTTCGTTCTCTAAATGTGCTCTCTTCCCCTCCTGAAAGGGCAGGTTCATGCGTCCGTACAGTACCGTTTGCACTACAAAAACCATAAACGTGGCTGTGTTGTAATCGAAGGGAGTATATCTATTAAAGGTTATACTGTACCAGACTTTCAGAAATATGCACTGCTGAAGCTCAAGAACTTAAAAGAAAATGAACAGCGTGTCTAACAAGCTAGAAATATTTAACGCAGCATTCATTTTATTCCCTTACAGTCATTCTTTGGTTAGCGTTACAATATACAGTATGATCACACTATCTGGGTGCGAGAGAGCGAGAGCGAGAGCGAGAGAGAGAGAGAGAGAGGATGGTCCGCATGTATGCCTATCCAAAGATCTGGTTTCGTTTCTCAGTTTTTGATCCTGTCGGTAACATGCTTGTCTCAATGATTAAGACACGCAGGTGTAAGTGCAAAAATAAGTGTAAATACTTGTGATACTGTCATTGTATCAAGAGGATCGATCGACACATAAAAACTAGGGTCACATATTAGTTTAGGGTCCAATTCTCACTATTAACTAACTATTAACTATGACTTTTGCCTCAATAAACTTAGTAAGGTAGTTGTTAAGTTTAGGTACTAATAAACAGCCAATATCATAGTACCGGTAATATGCATGCTAACAAGCAACTAGTTAATAGTGAGATTTGGACTTTAAACTAAAGTATTACCAAAACGCCAAAAAGCATAGTCTCTGGAGGATGATGCCTCTTGTTATGTAAAGAGATTGCACAAAAGACTTGCATGGTGAAAAAAAAAGAAGATTTTTTTTCTTCAAATTACTAAGAGAACATTTTGTTTAAAACATTCCGATTAGAAAAAAGAAAAAGTTACCGTAATATATATATTTTAATTAATGTGTCAAATAAATATCTAAAAAAGATAAAGATTTCAAAATAAAAAAGATTTCTAAATACCTTGCCAGTTTTTAAAAAATGGCATCATCTGTTCAAACCAGATGTAGTAAAAACATAATCAAGTAAAACATGTAGTGAAGCAGTGTAGTTAATTCAATTTCACCCTTATGTTCACTAACTGTGATGAAATAAGATTAAATATATGGAGCTATAATATGTCCACCTTCAAATTGTGAGCGTAATATTTTACAAAATATATTAAGACATATACAGTACGACGGGGAGATGAAAAATAACCGCATAGTAGGAATGACCCAGCCATGGTCTCTTTGCATGTTAACATACAGCTTTGTTTGCTCATATACAAGTCAAAATAGCCACACATCATTCACACAAATGTTTTGATCATTAATACGCACTTGTGTCCAAGATGTTTCAGGAAGTAGCCAAGAACTTTTAGCGCTTGGACTCGTATACTCTCGCTTTTGGAGGCCAGGAGTTTGTAGATGACTCTGAAAAGGAAATATCAAAGATTCATAAATTGTAGGTTAATGTGTACTATCCCTTTAACCCTTTGGTTGTGGCACTTGCTATGTGAACACGCACACCAAAAATGTTGTACTCCTCATGGTCAAAAATGACAGCATTGGAAATGAATGGGAAACTAATTTCATCTAGTGGAAACCTTTGGTACTGCGCCCAAACAAAATCTAACTGAAAGCGAATTTTTTTGAGATCAAGCTCAAATTTGGAACACAACTTGTTTAGATTCCTGGCTTTGATTTTCTCACAGTGTTGGAGTAAAAAGAGTCTTGGAAAATATATACTAATTTAAAATAGTATTTTTGTGCATTTTTCATAAAAAGCGTAAAATTCTATCATTTTTTTCAAGTTACCTTTTTTTAAAACTTTTTTTAACTTCAGTAATAATCTGCCAAATTTATGACAGTTTAAGTTGTAAAATTAATTTTCAGGTCCATCCTCAAAAAGTGAATAAATGGATTATAACTACTGCATAAATATAATTTAGTACCATCAAATAACCTAAAACTACTAAATATTAAATAAAAAAATGATCGAACTAAAAAATAATACATCCATTTCATTGCATTTTATTTGTCATTTTTGACCACCAGAGGGTTAACCACAAAAAAACATGAGAATAACTGTGATTACATATCTGAATCGATTGGCAGCCCTAGTAATAAAATGTTATAAGAGGAGGGCAGATCAAACAAGAATTCACAGGGAAGGCAGTTCAAATAAGCACTTAGGTCCCTTGTGATCGGTTGTGAGGCAAGAGGAAATGTGATTGATGCAGCTGTGACAGACCAAATCTATTTCAGTTACATAACCAGACCATGCAAGAGCCGTTTGTCCCTGAGGCCTCACCGTATTCCATTCCTCTGGTCGAAGGCAGGGATCATGGAGGCGGGGTGTTCAGACATGAGTGCGACCAAGAGCTGAAGCACATCATGGATGTTTTCGTCCTATAGGAGAGGAAAATGAACAAACAGACATTGAACCACACCAGAGTAGACGGTAATGATCCACTAGATACCCTTTCAAATGTCTGGGGGTTATATAATCCTGCACTTAACTAGCAGTTTTCAGGATTCATTTGGTGTTTTCAATCAAATGGCTGCAGAGATGGTGCATTACAGCAATTTCATGAGACTCGATCAAAACATTAATGTAGCTTTCAGGATAATACTAGTGCCTTCCTGATGGACTCAAAGACTTCTGCACTTCTGACACCTGAGGTGAACATTTCAGCCGTCCAGACTGATTAAAGCAGCTTGTTTTTCATCAAGAACATGGCCTGTTTGATAAAGGCTGAGGAAAATGAGCCCATGAGACCTTTTGCTCTGTTTATTGATCAATTTTACCTCATGCATGGTTAGCAGGTAGTTCAATATACTCTGCAACTCATCTTCCTTCACTCCTCGGTCCTAAAAAAAAAGAAAAGCAAAAGATTAGATACAAGCAGACCCACTCTCAGTGTTAATGAATTATTTTATCAATAAAGAAATTAATACTAGCAATAAAAAAAAACAGAAATATCCACATTTTCAATTTGAACATTTCCACTGTTTTGCTTTGTTGATATTTGAGTTAAGGAACGCTTGCATGCTATGGATATTGGCTTTGAAATATTCTATGATGTTTGGCCTTTTGAAGAAATACTTCTGTTTTCTGTCATTTCTGTTAATTAAGTTGGGTAGGTTCTGAATGAATAGGAAATCATTAGATGTTGCTGGTAGCTGCTTTACATTGTATTAGTGTGAGTGAGTCTCAATGCTGTGTTTGGTGAAGTAAAGGGTGTTTGTGATGGATTGGGGCCACTATTACAGGCCTCTCACAACGCTTATAATTACACAAAAAGCCAGAAAATGTGGAAAAGGGGCAGAATATTATAGGAACAAAACAAAAAGGCAGCGGCTAAATGAATAAAACGTGCTGCTTGGCAACCACATCGTGCTTCCCAAAACAGGACAATAGCCTAGAGTGCACACAAAACACACATTTCTTTGTGTCGAGAGATGATCCATAATGCAACTCTCTCAGTGTTGGCCCTCATTTCTACATGACTGCTTTACAAACCGGATCATATTTCTGGGAAAAATTAGGATAAATTGTGTTATTTTGACAAAGCAGATGTGTCTTCTGGCTGTCACTGCTTGGGAACTAATGCATTTTATTCAAGCTGCCCGATTCACTGCAATGACATGTCAAATAAAATCAGTTTTGAAGAACAAAGTGATGCACTGATGCGCATAGCAAGCAAAGCAGAAATGAAATGGAAAGTTACCATGTGTGTCAAAGATGTAACTCTTTTTATACTTAATGTATGACAAGTTTTATTATAAAGTCTAACTAGAAAATATGCATCAGGGATATGATTTATTCCTATGCTATATAGTCTTTAATGATTACAAAATAGTAATATATCAATAATTGCATTCAAATACATAAAATGCACAATTAAAAATAGTGTAAAAAATAATATAAATATAAAATAATACTTTTATAACATATATTTCTATAATACTTTTATAACGCACATATATATAATACATTTATAACATATACATATATATATATATATATATATATATATATATATATATATATATGTGTGTGTGTGTGTGTGTGTTTATATATATACACACACACACACTTTAATATTTACAAAAAAAAAGAAGAAAAAAAATAAATCTATAGTGATTTTGTACAGTCTCACCTTGAGAATGAGTTGTTTGAGGAAAAGAAGCATGAACGCCCGCAGGGATATAATTTCCTTCTGAGAGGGCCGTGGACCATCTGTAAAAAAACACAGTAATTTACAACAATTACATCGGTTTCACACATCTAAACTCTTAATAAACACCTGCGTATGGCATTTATATAAACCTGAGATGCTTAATATGTGCTATTAGTCATCATCAATGAACCAAAAAACAAGCAAAATGCCTTTTGCCATTTTTATTCCTAAGCTAATGTTGAAAAAACATATTTAGCAGAGCACGTTATAAAATGTGTCACTCTCTTTGAATATTTCCCAAAACTGACACAAAAAAAACCAACAACATGTTTTTCTAGTGACTCACATATTAATGAACAAACTAAAACCCGGATCTTGTAAGGAATTACTTGTTTCATTTTTCAGGGACGAGGGAAAAGCCGCAGCTCAAAGCTGCAGGTTTCTTACGATGGGTTCAAACTGAATATAGTACAGTGACACACAACACACAAGAAAAACAGCACTTAAGACGCAGCTTAGGGAATACAAGCCCCTAAACGACACACCAACCCCATTTCCAAACCACACAACCACCTATTTCTCTTACAATCCCTCACTATCTTTCTCAAACAGACACAAACGCACTCCTCATCTTTTATTGAACACGCGGTGCACAGACGTTACAAAGCTGCCATAAAAAATTCACATCGCTTCCTATATGAAAAGCCGCAGCTCAGTGCATGCGTGTGATGTAATGAAGCAGGTCAGCGGCTTTTCCCATCTCAAGCCATGTTCATCCTCACATCAAGTGTGTGTTGGTGTGTGTCGTCATCGTCCTTGTGCTGCAGTTCTGTACTCTGTGTGTAGTTACATACACAAGCGCTCTGTGGCGGTGAGGATTTGTAAGCTATGAACGTGGTCAAGGTCTATTTGTAGCCAGGTATATCCCTTGACCTTTCCCAGCTGCAGTGATTTGGTGCAGTGAGAGAATTGATGACCGGGTGTGTAGACTGTGCTCTTCTAGAGATCTGGAAGGACAGATCTGTCTTGGGTCAGTGCATGTGTGGCTCACAGCATTCAGCGTGATGACCACCCCACAGCATCCCAAGGGTCAAAGCAAGGTCAGTTAAGACGATCAATCAATGCTACCTGTTATCACAGATCTGTGGCATTTGCAAGAATACGACAAAATATACACTGTAAAAAAATTGCGTCCTTATTTTAAAGTACAATCTACTTGGATATTTAAGTCATTTCAACTTAAATCACATTAAACTGACTTATCAAAATAAGTTATACAAGATTCAACTATTTTTTTGAGTTAAAACAATGTAAAAACATGTGTTGTTGTCATAACTTATTGATCATATAATTTTTTACAGTGTATGTCAATGACTTTGAATCCATGTAACAGTTATGCAAATTAATCTTTTGTGAAATGCAATTAGAATAAGATTAAGGCTGTTTTTGTTGAGCAAAAGTTTACATTTATACTTTAACATCGGATTTTAAAATCCAATTAAGACTAAACATTAAAAGGAGTCGAAATTAACACTACAGTACATTACATGGAAACAAACACACTCTACAATGTGACAGACCCATGCAGCATCATGGGAAGGGCAACGGGGTTGCCATGGTGACACTTGCTCTGCATCTAACAGAGATAAGCAGACACAAGTCACAGTGCCATCTGTGGTACACAGGGAAGGGAAGAAAGAAATGCAACTATAGGCTTGTCTGAATGGATCAACATATCCGCTATATAAATATAATAGAAGAGAATGGACAACATCCAAAAACTGAAAAACACGCACAGCTTTTTATGCACACAGCATATCAAAAAATGTGCATGCTCATTTATCCTATTTTTACATTAAAATGACTTGCCGTTATCTTATGTTCATCTTTGAAAGCATTCTAAATGTAATAGTAGGCAAATCTGAAAATTAATATCCATTAATATCCATTAATATCTCATCTTTTATGTTATAATGTTGTGATGACTAAATTCACATTTTAAAAATAGATTTTGATTTGTTTTGCTTTTAATTTAAATGTATTGATCAGAATTGTAATATTAGTGAACACTAATATATACAATATAAAAGTACAAGTATATTAAGTATTTAAATAAAGTATATTTTATATAAGTATATATAAATATAAAAGTAAAAGTTTAAATTCAACTAAATTATGTTACTTTGAATTTTCTATTCAACAAGTAATATTTTTTTTATCTCAGTTTCCACAAAAATATTAAGCAGCACAACTGTTTTCTACATTGAAATGAACAAGAAATTATTCTTAAGCAGCAAATCAGCATTTTGATTTCTGAAGGATCATGTGACTCTGAAGACTGGAGTAAATTATGCTGAAAATTCAGCTTTGCCGTAACAGGAATAATTCACATTTAAAAATATGTTAAATTGGAAAAGTTTTTTAAAACTGTAAAAATATTTCACAAATTAACTGTTATTATAGTATTTTTGATCAAATAAATGAAGCTTTGCTGAGTATAAGAGACTACTAAGTCTTACTGACTTCAAACTATTAAACCTTAGCCGCCATCTTGTTATGCCTAAATTTACATTTAAAACAATTGATTTTTATTTCTCAGTGTTTTGATTTTTATTCATTTATTTAGAAAAAAACAGTATAGAACTGTAATATTGGCCAGTTATTGGTTATTGGCTCATTTGCATCGGCCAGAAGTTTAATATCAGTGCCTCTTTATACACAATAAAATGTTATATGCTTGGTTAAACAAGGAGATCATTGTGATCATCTGTATTGGGAAGCTAATGATGTCAGATAATTACTGCTGACAGGAAAACACCTCGTGATGCTGTTAGAGATGTTAGATGCTACAAATCATTCACTTCATACACCATCTATCTAACTCAGAGACTCACCTCTGGGAATGACAGCCCAGGATGGAGAAAGAGAGAGATGGCAAACAGATGGAAAAACTGACAGATTTTGCATGTGGCATTTGGGAAAACAGTAAGAATGAAGGAGAAACAAGTGAAAGAAAAACCACAGCGTGAGAGAAAATGAGACAAGTAAGAGACTGATAAAATGGGAAAGGGAGAGAAAAATGGAAAAAACAAAAGTGAGACAGAGAGAGAAAGTAATCTTGAGAGAAAAACAAGATTTAGATTGAAGAGAGAACAGAAGTCTGAGGCACAAAAGTGCACAGGATACAAAAATAGACTGACGGAGGGGGGAGGGGGAGGGGGGGATGGAGTGGGCTGTGTTTCAAGATTTATTCACACTTAACATTGCCTTTTTGTAGACACACGCTCCACCCTGCCACAACCGGCTAGCATGTGTGAGGACTTCTGAACTGCTCAGCTGTTCACAGAACATGTGCATTTCCTCTGTGGTATATTGTTTTGTTAAAATCAAAATGAACATGAGATCTCAAGATCTAGGGATTTGATTTAGGCCAATTTTGGTACCGGATCCTGTCAGCAAAGTGTTCAGCGTGGAGTATAAAGGACCCACATATGGCTGTAAACACTGCAAGTAGACGTGTGTTTGAGCACTCACCTAGGCCTTTAGGGGTGATACCGCTG